>NC_037672.1:87517382-87727421 GCF_003255815.1 Theropithecus gelada | reverse complement strand
ATTAATTTTGAGTTTTTTTTTTTTTTTTTTTTTTTTTTTTTTTTTTTTTTTTTTTTTTTTGAGACAGAGTTGAGCTCTTGTTGCCCAGGCTGGAGTGCAATGGCATGATATTGGCTCACCACAACTTCCGCCTCCCAGGTTCAAGCGATTCACCTGCCTCAGCCTCCCGAGTAGCTGGGATTACAGGCATGTGCCACCACACCTGGCTAATGTTTTGTATTTTCAGTAGAGACAGGGTTTCTCCATGTTGGTCAGGCTGGTTTCGAACTCCCGACCTCAGGTGATCCGCCCACCTTGGCCTCCCAAAGTGCTGAAATTACAGACGTGAGTTAATGCGCCAGGCCTTTCTTCTTTTCTTTTCTCTTTTCTTTTCCTTTCCTTTCCTTTCCTTTCCTTTCCTTTCCTTTCCTTTCCTTTCCTTTCCTTTCCTTTCCTTTCTTTCTTTCTTTCTTTCTTTCTTTTTTGAAACAGTCTCCCTTTGTCACCCAGGCCGGAGTACAGTGGTATGATCTCTGCTCATTGCAACCTCTGCCTCCTGGGTTCAAGAGATCCTCCTGCCTCTGCCTCCCGAGTAGCTGGGGCTACAGGCATGCACCACCACACTGGCTAATTTTTTGTATTTTTAGTGGAAACAGGGTTTCACCATGTTAGCCAGACTGGTCTCAAACTCCTAACCTCAGGTGATCTGCCCCTCTCAGCCTCCTAAAGTGCTGGGATTACAGGTGTGAGCCATGGCGCCCAGCCAGTTACCTACTCTTTTATACCATTAGGATATAAACCAACAGACTGGTTGATTTGGACATTTAGAACAGCTTTTCTGGTACTCAGTGTCTGTCAAAATATGGAGAAAACAATGTAACAGAATCAGTGGTCAGCTGAGTTTACTTGAGTCCCGGCCCTGCCTACAAGTTAGCTATGTGCTCTTTGGCGTATCTCACTGTCAGACTTCAGAAGAGGAAGGGAGGGAGAGAGAGAGAGTGACTGAGAGAATGAGAGGGAAGGAAGAAAGGAAGGAAGGAAGGAAGGAAGGAAGGAAGGAAGGAAGGAAGGAAGGAAGGAAGGAAGGAAGGAAGGGAGAGAGGGAGGGAGGGAGGGAGGAAAGAAAGAGAAGAAGAGATAAGGAAAGAAAGAGAGTGATGAAGGGAGAAAGGGAGAAAAGGAAGGAGGGAAGGAGGAAGAAAAGAAAGGGAGGGATGGAAAAAAGATGGAACAAAATGATTATGAAGTTGTATTTCAGTTGTAATAGTCAAAACCATTATTCTTTTTATTTCCTTTTCCTTTTTCTTCTTTACAACATGAGAACAACTTCACAAGAAAAAATGTGAAATCACAATTGATAGATACATATGGCTTTCTCCCATCTAGTTTTGGCAGGACATCCAATGATTCCTTTGTTCTAAAAAAATATTTAAAATCATAGATGATAAAAATAAACGGAAAATCATTCCATGCTCATGGATTGCAAGAATTAATATCACTTGAATGGCCATACTACCGAAAGCAATCTACAGATTCAACACTATTCCTATCAAACTACCAATGTCATTTTCACAGAATTAGAAAAAACTAACCTAGAATTCTTTTTTTTTTTTTTGAGACAGAGTCTCGCTCAGTGCAATGGTGTAATCTCAGCTCACTGCAACCTCCACCTCCCAGGCTCAAGCAATTCTTCTGCCTTAGCCTCCCAAGTAACTAGGATTATAGGCACCCACCAACATGCCCAGCTAATTTTTGTATTTTTAGTAGAGACAGAGTTTCACTATGTTGGCCAGGCTGGTCTCAAACTCCTGACTTCAGGTGATCCACCTACCTTGGTCTCTGAGGCTGAGGCACACTTACAGGCGTGAGCCACTGTGCCCAGCCCTAAAATTCATATGTAGCCAAAATAGATAAAAGAAAAAAAAAGTTTGAATAGTTGCAGCAATCCTAAGCAAAAAGAACAAAGCCAGAGACATCACATTATCCAACTTCAAATTATACTATAAGGTTAAAAATAACCAAAACAGCATGATACTGGTATTAAAACAGACACACAGACCAATGGAACAGAATGAAAACCCCAGAAATAAAGCTGCACAGCTACAACCATCTGATCTTTGATAAAGTTGACAAAAACAACAATGGGGAGAGGATTCTCTATTTAATAAAATAAAAGGTGCTGGAATTACTGGCTAGCCATATGCAGAAGAATGAAACTGGATCCCTCCCTTTCACCATATACAAAAATTAACTCAAGATGGATTTAAAATTTAAGTGTAATACCTCAAACTATAAAAATCCCAGAAGAAAACCTAAGAAATACCATTCTGGACATTGGCCTTAGCAAAGAATTTTTGACTAAGTCCTCAAAAGCAATTGCAATAAAAAAAATTGACAAGTGGAGCCTAACCAAACTAAAAAGCTTTTGCACAGCAAAGAAACTATCAACAGACTAAACAGATAACCCACAGAATGGGAGAAAATTTTTGCAAACTATGCATTTGACAAAAGTATAATATCCAGAATCTGTGAGGAACTTAACAAGCAAAAACCAAATAACCCCATTAAAAAATGAGCAAAGAACATGAACAGATACTTCTCAGAAGAAGACATACAAGTGGCCAACAAACATATGAAAAAATGCTCAAAACTACTAATCTTCAGAGAAATGCAAATCAAAACCACAATAAGATACCATCTTATACCAGTTAGAGTGGTTACTATTAAAAAGACTAAAAATAACATGCTGGCTGGTTGCAGCGCCTCACACCTGTAATCCTAGCACTTTGGGAGGCTGAGTGAGGCAGGTGGATCATCTGAGGTTGGGAGTTTGAAACCACCTGACCAACATGGAGAAACCACGTAAACACTAAAAATAACAAAATTAGCCAGGCATGGTGGCACATGCCTGTAATCCCAGCTACTAGGGAGGCTGAAGCAGGAGAATCGCTTGAATCAGGGAGGCAGAGGTTGTGGTGAGCCGACATCACGACATTGCACTCCAGCCTGGGCAACAGGAGTGAAACTCGGTCTCAAAAAATATAAAATAACAGATGCTGGAGAGGCTGTGGAGAAAAGGGAATGCTTATATACTGAAGGTGGGAATGTAAATTGGTTCAGCCTCTATGGAAAGCAGTTTGAAGATATCTCAAAGAACTAAAAACAGAACTACCATTCCATCCATTACAGATCTACCCAATCTCATTACTGGGTATAAACCCAAAAGAGAATAAATTGTTCTACCAAAAAGACACATGCACTTGTATGTTCATTACAGCACTATTCACAATAGCAAAGACATGGAATCAACCTAGATACCTATCAGTAGTGGACTGGATAAAGAAAATGTGATACACATACAGCATGGAATACAACACAGCCATAAAAACGAATGAAATCATGTCCTTTGTAGCAACATGGATGCAGATGGAGGCCCATGATCCTAAGGAAGTTAACACAAGAACAGAAAACCAAATACTGCCTGTTTTCACTTTAAATGGGAGCTAAACATTGGGTAGATAAGGACATAAAGATGGGAACAGTAGACACTGACAACTGCTACAAGAAGGAGAGACGGAGAGAGGCAAGGCCTGGAAAATGACCTATAGGAGACTATGCTCACTACCTGGGTGATGGGACCATCTGTACCCCAAACCTCAGTGTCATGCAATGTATCAAGTAAGAAACCTACACATGTATCCCCTGAACATAAAATAAAAGTTGAAAAAATTATTTGCGTTGCGTTTCCTCAAAAGAAAGCAGCAGTTAACCAGTCTGGGTCATCGGAGGGTGCCTCTCCTACCCAGTGGAAGAAAATCCTTTTGCTCGGCTGGGGCACAATTGTTAGCTGACAGGTACAGAAACTGAAGGGGGCATCTGGACATTGCATTCTCTTATTTCATTCTTGCGCTTTGCCCATATTAACCAACTACCTAGACCTTCACGGCATACCACGCGGACTGTGAATGGCTGCCTTTCACTTGCTTTGTTGTTAAGTCATATTAATATATGTGTATCAAGTTTCTAGAAAATAATGTCTTTGCAGTATCGGGAATATGATGAAGTCAATGGCACTGTCCCTACCCTAGTGAGATTTGAATGGGCATAGAGAAATGTGCTCTTTCTCTTCAAGGCATGCAACTTGACTTCCCCTTTCCTTCTCTTTGTTTGAATTCTTGTAGTTGCAAAGGCCAGAAAAACTCTTACTATTAATAAAATTTCCCAGAGCAAAATGGGGAACTCTACTGGCTTTTAACACAGACCAGTTTGCACACGGCCGGATTTCGGGATTCAATTATGTCACTGAGTCAGGTCAATCTCTTGGCTAGAATTTCCCTCATGTACACTTTAGTCTCTGGAAGGTCCTTGTCAGAAAGGTGAAGGCCAGCAGAACTTCACCTAATCTTCACAACTTGCATCCAGCAACAACAAAAAATACCTCTTTTCTGGTCCCTTCAGCAATAGTGGTGGGATTGGTTCAGAGTGGGTCTGATTGGGTGGGTGCCATTCCTGAATCAGTCACTGTGGCTAAGGGAAGGGATGCTCCGATTGGTCTGGTCTTAGCAGTCAACAAAAGGAGCTGAGAATGTGGTTGACCCCACTCACTCAGCTACAGGGACTGACAATGGGCAATGGGTTCCCAAGAGAAAGGAGGGACACCTATACTTAACTCCAAGAAGAGTGAATGAACACTAGCCAGGCTATGTGAACCAATATCCACATTATCCCATAACATGAATCTTCTGAATCTCTTCATTCAGAAGAATAAGGGAGACTAAGGAGGCAGAGGGATGATGAGATCAACCAGGTTGAGGCTGGATACTTGATCAACCCCAGTATCATTTTATCCTAAGGACTAACTGAACCAAGTACTAAGTAGACTGTCCACTTTTCTGTTTCTTTTCTGTTTATCTTTGTCATATCACAAGTTAGAATTCTTACAAATCCTTAAGAAAGCTGCTCCTTACAATGTACACAGGGTTTTGCTATATTATTGTTTAAATGTTGAAAAGGGTTTCTTTTTTCATCCCTCATTGCATTTTGGCTTTTCATAGTGTGCAATTTTGCTGCATTTATAATCATTATGTACTTTGTTTCGGGAGAATGCATTTTGTCATAAAAGCTCTTCACACAGCAAGAGGAATGATCAGCTTCATGATCAATATCCAAGGACAACCTGGGTTTTTTTCCTCCCTAAAAATATTTAAAATAAGTTGTAAAACTGTATGTACAGAAATTGAAAAAAGAAACTGAAATCAATTTGATTTTTTAATCAAGAAATAATTAATTTGTGTAAGACAATATTCAAATATTATTTTTAAAAGGCTGGATGTATTTCTTTCCCTTTTCCTTTCACAAAGTTGCCATTTAAATCTAGCTTTGTTTGTGATATAATAATGCAGAGCTTGTGCACAAAGTGCGACAAAACTAACAGAAAGACTTTCTTATGAATAGGAAAAATGAATGTTTTTTTAATTTAAAGGAAACTGTATTTAAAATTCAATTTTTGGAAAATATAATAAAGTCAAATATAAATATTGTGAACAGATGTTTCTTAAGAAGCTTCTGAAATGAATAGTCACCATCTGGAACCATTTACAAGGAGAAGAAGGTAAGCACGCACCTGTTTCTTTCTTTAAAAAGATGTAATCTCTGTCCCAAATTATAAAGAAGTATGGCAGTTACCATAAAAATGTAATATTCAATTTGTCAAACTGTTTAGAAAAATATTGATAAGAATGTAGATGGTTTAGAAAAGTGTGCTTCTAAAAGGCTTAATCTGTTTTCAGATTTCTTTGCTTATAATTTTTTAAAGATAAAACTCTTTGAAATGGATGCATGTTGTAAGTTTCAAAAAAACATGCACAAAACCTCAATAGACACTATCACTGCTGCTGCCACCACTATCATCGAAGGTATCCATTTGCCCATTATTACATTTTAGATACTCCACAACAAAAATTGAACTCATATACTTCTTCCAGTTAATGTGATTGATCGCATTAGAGGCTCTAATTAATGCCCTCCCTGTATCCATGCCCTTTGCAACATGGTATTGCAGCAGCTCTCATCAAAAAATGGAGTTTTGACTGGGCATGGTGGCTCACGCCTGTAATCCTAGCACTTTAGGAGGCTGAGGCCAGTGGATATCCTGAGGTCAGGAGTTCGAGACCAGCCTGGGCAACATGTCAAAACCCCATCTCTACTAA
This sequence comes from Theropithecus gelada, assembly GCF_003255815.1. Lineage (NCBI taxonomy): Eukaryota > Metazoa > Chordata > Mammalia > Primates > Cercopithecidae > Theropithecus > Theropithecus gelada. The sequence continues at coordinate 87,721,233 of NC_037672.1, read as the reverse complement.
AAACACAAAAAGTAGCTAGGCATGGTGGCAGGCGCCTATAATCCCAAATGCTCAGGAGGCTGAGGCAGGAGAATCACTTGAACCTGGGGGATGGAGGTTGCAGTAAGCCAATATAGTGCCACTTCACTCCAGCCTGAGGGAAAGAGTGAAACTCTATCTCAAAAAAAAAAAAATGGAGTCTTGTTGCCCATCCTTTGCATCTGGTCTGAACTTGTAACTTGCTTTGACCAAGAGAATACAGGAGAAGAAACAGCATGCCAATTCCGAGACTAGCTCTCAAGAGGTTTTGTACTTTCTCATTCTCCCTTGTGGAGCCTTGCTACTGCCAATGTAAATAAACTTGGACTATTCTGCTGGAGGAGGAGAGATGACATGGGAGAGAGCCTTGCAAAGGCCATCTTAGAGCAGTAAGACAGCCAGCCAAGATCAGCAGAGCTGCCTTACTTAGCTGTTTGCCTGAAGCAGGAAGATTTTAATTTCTCCCTGCCTTAGGATTGACAGAGGGTGATACAAAAGTTGCTTAAAGATTTTGGGAACTTCTGGCTACTGTCCTTGAACTTTAGGGAGGTAGGCACAGTTGCAGGGACATAGTGCAAAAGAGAAGATACTGGGATTTATAGATAGATCTTGATTTGCAGATTGGAGGCTGTAAATAAACAAAATAGGAACAACTCATGGGGTTTGTACAGAAATACAATTAACTTATTGAGGAGGATAATCTATTTTAAATAATTTTGGCATTTTTTAATATAATAACAAATGAGGCTAATCTCTTTATCAAAACCCATCCTTCCTAAAAATGAATTCTTCTTGTTCAATAGTTAGCTCCACATGCTATATGTTCTTTTAAAATACTCAACTAATTTATCTGTAAGTAAATTCTATTTGTTTCCTAGCGAAGTCATCTTACTTAGAATACTTTTACCAAAACTGAATTAATTGAGTTGTATTAACTCCGTTAGTAAATTTATCTGAAAGCTCTTGAAACAAAATTTCAAAGAGTGAAGCAACGAAGAGTTACTTTTTGCCTGGCATGGTGGCTCACCCCTATAATCCCAGAACTTTGAGAGGCTGAGGCAGGCAGATCATGAGGTCAGGAGTTCTACACCAGTTTGGCCAACATGGCGAAACCCTGTCTCTACTAAAAATACAAAAATGAGCCTGGTGTGGTGGCAGGTGTCTGTAATCCCAGCTACTTGGGAGGTTGAGGCAGGAGAATCGCTTGAACCCAGAAGGTGGAGGTTGCAGTGAGCCAAGATCATGCCATTGTACTCCAGCCTGGGTGACAAGAGCAAGACTCTGTCTAAAAAAAAAAAAAAGAAAGAAAGAAAGAAAGAAAGAAAGAAAGAAAGAAAGAAAGAAAGAAAGAAAGAGAAAAGTTACTTTTCATATTGGTAATGATCATTTATTGGTTACTTCCCTGGCATCCATCTTCCATTTTCCCTTTATCTTTACCCCACAATGTCTTTCCCTCATTCTTGGTCATGTGATTTGGGTGGAAACAACTTTACTCCAAATGACAAGGGTGGGCTCTGATTGGTCTGGGGTAATATACTGCACAGTCAGAGATAACAAGACACAAGGAGATGTTTGTTGGCCTTCTGTTGTGGAAAAGCTGGGCAATTTCCCTGCATAGTGTGAGAACTAGAATTAAGGAAGTCCCTTCCTTCCTTCCTTCCTTCCTTCCTCCCTTCCTTCCTTCCTTCCTTCCTTCCTTCCTTCCTTCCTTCCTTCCTTCCTTCCTTTCTCTCTCTCTCTCTCTCTTTCTTTCTTTCTTCTTTTTTTTGACTGAGTCTTGCTATATCACCCAGGCTGGAGTGCAGTGGGATGATCTCGGCTCACTGCAACCTCCACTTCCGAGATTCAAGCGATCCTCCTGCCTCAGCCTCCTGAGTAGCTGGGATTACAGGCACGCACCACCACGCCCAGCTAATGTTTTTATTTTTTAGTAGAGATGGAATTTCACCATGTTGGCCAGGCTGGTCTTGAACTCCTGACCTCAGGTGATCCACCCACCTTGGCCTCGCAAAGTGCTGGGATTACAGATGTGAACCACCAGGCCCAACCAGAAGTCATTTTTCTATGAGCAGAGGGGAGGAGATCCTAGAGTTGCCAGAGAGCCACAAAGTGGAGTCTAAGGGTAAAGGCAGACCATAGAAGGCAGAAAAGAGACATATAGAAAAAAATGGGTCCTTGGAAACATTATTCAAACCGCTAGATACAGCTCTGCCTGAAGTTAACATTGACTCTGGAGTTTTCGCTGATGTGGCCAATAATGTCTATTATTATTTAAACCAAAGTTTTCCTCACTTGCAAGTGAAAGATCACTGAAACAATCTGTACCTCAGTTTCCAACTTTGCCTCAAGCACCCTAGTTCAGGCCCTCTTTCCTCTTGCCTGGACTACTGCACTCTCTTAACTATAGGCCCTATCTCAAGTCTGTACCTTCTGATCTCTACTTCCCTACTGGGTTAAAATCTCTCTCTTTTTTTTGGAGACAGAGTTTCGCTCTGCCACCCAGGCTGGAGTGCAGTGGTGCAAGCTGTGCTCCTTGCAACCTTCACCTCCCAGGTTCAAGTGATTATCCTGCCTCAGCCTCTGAGTAGCTAGGATTACAGGCATGTGCCACCACGCCCAGCTAATTTTTGTATTTTTAGTAGAGACAGGGTTTCACCATATTGGCCAGGCTGGTCTTGAACTCCTGACCTCGTGATCTGCCCACCTCGGCCTCCCAAAGTGCTGGGATCACAGGCGTGAGCCACCACACCAGCCCATGGGTTAATATCTCTTAAGCACATCTACAATCATATTCCCTTGCTCGGATACCTTCAGTGGGTCTCTAGTGCCGACTGGACTGTACTAAAAACAAACATTGTCTTTTGACATTCCAGGCCCACTTTCACGTGTCCCAGCCATTCTCCTTAAGGCTTTCCATGATCTCCATTCAATGTTGGTAAGTCAGAAAATTTCTTTTCACTTTTTCTTTGAGATGGAGTTTCATTCTTGTTGCCCAGGCTGGAGTACAGTGGCGCGATCTCAGCTCACTGCAACCTCCGCCTCCCAGGTCCTGCCTCGGCCTTCCTGAGTAGCTGGGATTACAGGCATGCGCCACCATATCTGGCTAATTTTGTAATTTTAGTAGAGACGGGGTTTCTCCATGTTGGTCAGGCTGGTTTAGAACTCCCGACCTCAGATGATCTGCCTGCCTCGGCCTCCCAAAGTGCTGGGATTACAGGCGTGAGCCACCGCGCCCAGCCCACTTTTTCTTATTTGACAGCTCATTAGTGTTTAGCATTGTTGATGGCTCTCTACTAAGACATTCTCTTCCCTAGTGTCTGTAATACAGCACTCAGATTGTTCTTCTCTACTCAAACATTAAATGTTGGACTTTTTCAGGTTTATATTCTAGTATTGTTGCTTTCTTCTGAGTCCACACATATCACATTTTCTGGATATCTCTCATCTACTCCTATGACTTAAAATTCCCCCTTTTTGTCTTATCTTTCTTTTATTTTCTTTCCTTCCTTCCTTCCTTCCTTCCTTCCTTTCTTCCTTCCTTCCTTCCTTCCTTCCTTCCTTCCTTCCTCCCTCCCTCCCTCTCTCTCTCTCTTCCTTTCTTTCTGAGACCAAGTTTCGCTCTTGTCACCCAGGTTGGAGTGCAGTGGCGTGATCTGAGATCACTGCAACCTCTGTCTCCCCAGTTCAAGCAATTCTCCTGCCTCAGCCTCCCGAGTAGCTGGGATTACAGGTGCATGCCATCATGCCCAGCTAATTTTTGTATTTTTAGTAGAGATGGGTTTTCACCACGTTGGCCAGACTGGTCTCGAATTTCTGACCTCAAGTAATCTGTCCACCTTGGCCTCCCAAAGTGCTGGGATTACAGGCGTGAGCCATCGCATTCACTTTATTATTATTATTGTTATTATTTTGAGACAGAGTTTTGCTCCTGTTGCCCAGGCTGGAGTGCAGTGGCACAATCTCAGATCACTGCAACCTCTGCCCCCCACGTTCAAGAGACTCTCCTGCCTCAGCCTCCTGAGTAACTGGGATTACAGGTGCCTGCCACCTCCTGAGTAGCTGGGATTATAGGTGCCTGCCACCACACCCAGCTAATTTTTTATATTTTTAGTAGAGAAGGGGTTTGATCATGTTGGCCAGGCTGGTCTCGAACTCCAGACCTTAGGTGATCTGCCTGCCTTGGCCTCCCAAAGTGCTGGGATTGCAGGCATGAGCCACCATGCCCAGTCTTTCTTTAAAGATGAGGCCTCACTATATTGCTCAGGCTGGTCTCAAACTCCTGAGCTCAAGTGATCCTCTTGCCCCTTGGCTTCTAGAGTCACTGGGACTGCAAGGTGCACCACCACACCACCACACCTGGCAAAAATACCTTTTAAATGCCAATGACTCCTAAATCCAAGGCTCCAGCTGAGACTTCTCCTCTAAGTTTCAAGTACCAACATCCATTTTTTCCATTGGACATCTTCATCTCAGCTTTTCCACGTTACCCTTTCCTACTCCCATAGTTATCACCACCTACCTAGGTGCTCATGCCAGAAATTTTGCTGGCCTCTTGCACCTTTTTAATTCTTCAAATCTAATCAAACATTAAATCCTCTCAATTCTACCTGCTAAACATCTCTGGTCTTTGTTACTTCTCTCTGTTACCTACTGTCACCCTCTAGGAAAAGCCAAAAATCACCTGTCCTGAACTATTCAATAGTCTCCTAACTGGTTTCCCAACTCCCACAACCTTTCAACATTTACTGGGAGGCCTAATTAAAAATACTAAACACAAACCGGGCTGACGCAGTGACTCACGCCTATATTTACTTTTTTAAAATTTAAATTTAATTTCTTTTATTTTTTTAAACAGAATCTCACTCTGTCACCCAGGCTGGAGTGCAGTGGTGTGATCTTGGCTCACTGCAGCCTGTCTCCCAGGTTCAAGTGCTTCTCCTGCCTCAGCATCTTGAGTAGCTGGGATTACAGGCACACACCACCACCCCTGGCTAATTTTTGTATTGTTAGCAGAGATGGAGTTTCGCCATGTTTAACAAGCTGGTCTCAAACTCCTGGCTTCAAGTGATCTTCCTGCCTTGGCCTCCCAAAGTGCTGAGATTACAGGCATGAGCCACCATAAAATACTTTAAAAAAATTTTAAAATACAGAAGGAGTCTCACTATGTTGCCCAGACTGGTCTCAATCTCCTGGACTCAAGCAATCCTCCCATCTTGGCCTCCCAAAGTGCTGGGATTACAGCTGTGAGCCATTGTGCCAGCTTCATATCTATAATCCCAGCACTTTGGAGACTGAAGTGGGAGGATTGCTTAAGGCCAGGAGTTCAAGACTAGCTTGGGCAACATAGCTAGACCTCGTTTCTACAAAAACAAAAAATTAGCCAGGTGTGGTGGTACATGCCTATCTTCCTAGCTACTCAGGAGGCTGAGGTGGGACGATCACTGGAGCCTAGGAATTTGAGGCTGCAGTAAGCTATGATTGCCGCCACTGCACTCCAGGCTGAGCAACAGAGTGAGACCCTGTCTCTTAAAAATAAATAAATAAAATAAACACAAATTCTGTCTTTCCTTTTTAAAATGTCATGCTTACATGTGTGTGAAGATTGAAAATAAATTTAAAAGGAAGGTAAATGTTTTGCATAAAATAAATTTCTCAAAGCATATTCCTAGCTTGTGAAATAAAAAAGTGTATACAGATGCTCCCTTTAAAATAATATTTTAAAACCATTATTTAAATAAGTTTCTTACAAAGGAGTATATTTGAGAAAGCAAAGAAGTAAAAACCCTGAAACCTCTTAGCATGTTTCTATCTTTGCATCTATTTGCTACAGTGGAGAGAATTGCTGACAAAAAAAAAGTTAGGTACTATAGGTCATGTAAATAGGCAGTTGCTAATGACAATGTTACAAGTTAAAAATTTGAATTATAAACATTGAATTAATTTTCATTGCATGTATTTTCTTTTGATAAGATCCTTTTAAATGTAGTCTAAATTTTAATTTATTGCACTTAAAAATAAAATCAATGCCATTGATTAAAAGAAAATGTGGGCCGATTGTTAATTCAGCCTTTGTGTTTGGGGTAAATTGAGTCAGAACCTCCTAGCACCTAAGGTTTTCTTAGGTGGTAAAGGGAAATTCTTCGAAACCTTTATTAACTTTTCCTAGCCACATGAACATGTTCAAAAAGCTACAGTTAGAAAGCTATGCTAACAAAGAAGAATACAGGGCCCAAACTCAAACTGATTGTACTGTGCAGTTCATTCAGTAAATAGTCATTTCCTACATTAATCAGTTATCAGAGCTTTAGGAGATATGCCAAATACAGATAATTAGTTTTTGAAAACTTAGTACATAATAACTGCATTTAAGGCCAAAAAGATACTATACATAATTTTAGGTATTTGTGAACTTAATAATTAATACTGTTCATAGCATTATGATACATGCCCTGCATGTGCTATCTCATTTAATCTTCCCAACAATTCAATGTGATATGTACTATCATTCTCTATTCCCTTTATATAACCGAGGCAATTGAGGCTCAGAGTGGTTAAGTAACTTGACTATAGCCACACAGCTAGGGGGAGCTAGAATTACGGGCCATGGAGCTGGGTGTGGTGGTGGGTGCCTATACTCCCAGATGGGAGGATCCCTTGAGCCCAGAAGCTTGAGGGCATCCAAGCCATGTTTTCTGACTCTGAAGCCAGTAGATTTAGTCACAATGGTGTACTACTTCTCTTTAGATTATGAATTTGAATATTCCTATCCTGATAAGGTGTGGAAATGATAATACCAATTTCTGATTATACAATAACGAAAAGCTGAATCTGATGCCATATTTAATTTTTTAAATTTCTCACAGGAAATATATTTTTCTCACAGAGAGAGTTTTAGCAATCAAAAAACAGTTCTTTCTTCTGGGAAATGGGTGGACTTCTCTTATCTCAGGACACTTGGTGGCTATCAGTATCAACTTCATTTCCCAATACTTGTTTTAGAGTAATTTAAATTCTATTTATGCTGATAAGCCCTGCCCATCTCCCTATCAGTTACAGGATGGGACATCTGGGAGGCAGGCTCTGTCTGATGGGGAGACGCCAGTGGGGATTTGCCTGGGGGAAGAGGAAATATGTGCACCTTAAGCAGAGAATTGAGAAAACTAGAGTCCAGCTCACTGCAACAGTTTGTTTGTTTGTTTGTTTCTTGAGACAGGGTCTCACTCTGTTACCCAGGCTGGAGTGTGGTGGTGTAGTCATGGTTCACTGTAGTCCTGGCCTCCCTGGCTCAAGCAATCCTCTCGCCTCAGCCTCACAAGTAGCTGGGACTACAGGCACGCAACACCATACCCGGCTAATTTTTGTATTTTTGGGGTTTCTCCATGTTGCCCAGGCTGTTCTCAAACTCCTGAGCTCAAGAAGTCCTCCTGCCTCAGCTTCTCAAAATGCTCAACAGTTATTAAATAAAGGTGGAGCATCCCTGGCCTGAAAATCCAAAATCTGCAATGCTTCGGAATTTGAAAACTTTTGAGCACCGACATGATGCCACAAGTGGAAATTCCACACATGACCTCATGAGACAGGTAGCACAGATTATTTAAAATATTGTATAAAATTACCTTCAGGCTATGTGTAGAAGATGCAAATGAGACATAAATGAACTTTGTGTTTAGATGTGGGTCCCCTCCCCAAGGTATCTCATTATGTATATTCCAAAATCTGAAAAAATTCCAAATTCAAAACACTTTAGGCCAGTCGGGGTGGCTCACCCCTGTAATCCCAGCACTTTGGGAGGCCGAGGCGGGCAGATCACCTGAGATCAGGAGTTCGAGACCAGCCCGGCCAATGTGGTGAAACTCCATCTCTACTAAAAATACAAAAATTAGCCAGGTGTGGTAGCACACATCTGTAATCCCAAGTACTCGGGAGGCTGAGGTAGGAGAATAGCTTGAACCTGGGAGGTGGAGGTTGCAGTGAGCTGAGATTGTGCCACTGCATTCCAGCCTGAGTGACAGAGTGAGACTCCATCTCAAAAACAAAAACAAAAACAAAAACAACAAAACCCCACTCCGGTACCAAGCATTTTGGATAAGGGAATAAGGGACACTCTACCCGTTCCTGTCATGTGTTAGGCACTGTGCTCCCCACTTTTATTTGGTAATATTACTGGCTTTTACAGTTGAGGAAACTGAGGCCCAGAAAGGTGTGACAGCCACAGTCACAGTAGTGCAGAACCCTGATGTGTCTGATTTTATCCAACACCCTGCTCCGCAGCACTGTCGGGTGAAGGCATGCACAGAGGCTGGAATCCAGCACTCACTGCCTGTTCAGAGTCCCAGGACAGGCAACTCCGAGCCAGCACTGAGGGCTGTGAGAAACAGGGGACATTGCCGCCTGCCTTTCAGGACAATGCAGTCTCGCTTCCTCTGGGATCAAGTCCAACAATTATTTCACTTCCCAATCTCCTCTCCCAGTTTATTAACACACTCAAGTTTTCTTTATCAAAACAAAACAAAACAAAACAAACCCTAAAAAATAAAAAATTAAAAAAAAAACCTTTCCTTGACCTTGCTACACCTGGAAACAATCCACTTATCTTCAGCTTTCCCTTGCTCCACCTCTCTTAAAAGGGGTTTACACCAAGGCGAGGCACCGTGGCTCAAGCCTGTAATCCCAGCATTTTGGGAGGCCAAGGTGGGCAGATTACTTGAGGCCAGGAGTTTGAGACCAGCCTGGCCAACATGGCGAAATGCCATCTCTACTAAAAATACAAGAATGAGCCAGGCATGGTGGCGCACGCTTGTAATCCCAGCTACTAAGGAGGCTGAGGCAGGAGAATCACTTGAACTTGGGTATTGGAGGTTGCACTGCACTCCAGCCTGGGTCACAGAGCAGACTCTGTCTAAGAAAAAAGGTAGGGCTGGGGGTGGGGTGGTTACATCAGCTGCCATGGGTAGGGTGGCCTTGGGTTACCCAGGATATAGGAGTTTCCTGAAATGTATGACTTTCTGTGCTAAAAAGGGGACAGTCCTAGACGCATTCGGACAGTTGGTGACCATAATACCAAGAGGATCCTCTGCTCACTCTGGGCTTATGTTCAGATTTAACCTTAGAAATCTGCCTTTCTTCTCTATCCACTGAAACCAACACTAACACCCAAACTCAGTGGGTTTTGTTGTGTTTTCTTAGTTCTGCAGTATTTGACTGGTGAATTTTTCCTTCTTGAAATTCCTTGGTTTCTTTCTTTACCCTCAGTAGCCCCACAACATTATAATTTTATTTCTTCTAGGCCAGGCATGGTGGCTCACGCCTGTAATCCCAGCATTTTGGGAGGTTGAGGCAGGTGGATCACTTGAGGTCAGAAGTTCAAGACCAGCCTGGCCAACATGGCAAAACCCCACCTCTACTAAAAATACAAAAATTGGCCGGGTATGGTGGGGTGCTTCTGTAATGGGTATGGTGTACAGTATGGCCAGGTATGGTGGGGTGTTTCTGTGCTACTCAGGAGGCTGAGACACGATAATTACTTGAACTTGGGAGGTAAAGGTTGCAATAAGCCGAGATCACACCACTGCACTCTAGCCTGGATGAAAAAGTGAGACTCTTATCTCAATAAATAAATAAATAAGCAAATAAAATATATAAGCCAGGCGCGGTGGCTCACGCCTGTAATCTCAGCCCTTTGGGAGGCCGAGGTGGATGGATCACGAGGTCAGGAGCTCGAGGGCAGCCTGACCAATATGGTGAAACCCCGTCTCTACTAAAAATACAAAAAAAAATTAGACAGGCATGGTGGCACACTCCTGTAGTCTCACCTACTCAGGAGGCTGAGACAGGAGAATCACTTGAACCCAGGAGAGGGAGGTTGCAGTGAGCCAAGATTGCGCCACTGCATTCCAGCCTGGGCAACAGAGCAAGACTCCGTCTCAAAAAAATAAAAATAAAAATGAAATAAAATAAAAATAAATGTATAATTTTCTTTCTCCTAACAACTGCTTCTCTGTCTCTTTCATTGACTCCTTTGACTACCGAATTCTGACATCAAACTACATGGGATCAGGCGGATCTGGGTTCAAGCTCTGGTTCTTTACTTGTGAGTTCTGTGAACACGACAAGTTATTTAATTCCCCTGAACCTTAGCTTTCTGGTCTGCAATACTGAGATAACAACACTTACTTACACTGTACCATAACGACTGGGAGAGAAATATTTAGAATATTTAAGGCAGCTGTTGGAAGAAAGCAAGTCTCATTAAAAGGAAGTTATAGTTACGACTGTGGTTCATCGTATCTTAGGGTTTCAACTTTTATTTCCATGCAACTTGACAGACTGCAGCCTCAAGTGCCCTTTCTACTTCTATGACCTAATTTCTAACTACTGCCTTTCCCAGGTTGTCTTCCAGGTCTATCAGTGAAAAATATTAGGGGACGAGGTGGCTGGCGTCTCTAATCCCAGCACTTTGGGAGGCCAAGGTGGAAGGATCGCTTGAGCTCAGGAGTTTGAGATTAGCTTGGGCAACATAATGAGACCTCATCTCTACAAAAAATTAAAAAATTAGCCAGGCATGGTGGCATACACCTGTTATTCCATGTACTCAGGTGGATAGGAGGATCGCATGAGACCAGGAAGTTGAGGCTGCAGTGAGCTGTGATCATGCCACTGCACTCCAGTATGGGTGACAGAGTGAGTTCTCATCTCAAAAACCAATTTAAAAAATTAAAATTAAAAATATTTAAGGCCAAGCGCAGTGGTTCACACCTGTGATCCCTGCATTTTGGGAGGCCGAGGCGGGTGAATCACTTGAGGTCAGGAGTTCCAGACTAGTCTGGCCAACATGGTGAAACCTCATCTCTACTAAAAATGCAAAAAATTAGCTGGGTGTGGTGGTGTTCACCTGTAATCTCAGCTACTTGGGAGGCTGAGGCAGGAGAATTGCTTGAACCCAGGAGGTGGAGGTTACAATGAGCCAAGATGGCGCCACTGAACTTCTAGCCTGGGCAACAGAGCAAAACTCTGTCTCAAAAACAAACAAACAAAAAAAACAATTTAAGGCCAGGTGCGGTGGCTCACACCCATAATCCCAGTATTCTGGGAGGCCGAGGTGGGTGGATCACGAGGTCAGGAGTTCGAGATCAGTCTGGTCAACATGGTGAAACCCCGTCTCTACTAAAAATACAAAAAGTTAGCCAGGCATGGTGGTACCTGCCTGTAATCCCAGCTACTCAGGAGGCTGAGGCAGGAGAATTGCTTGAACCCAGGAAGTAGAGGTTGCAGTGAGCCGAGATCACGCCATTGAACTCCAGTCCAGGAGACAGAGCAAGACTCCGTCTCGAGAAAAAAACAAAAAACAAAAAAAACCCCAACAATTTAAGACCAAAGCCATCATCTTCCCCTGAAACCAAATCTAAGAAACAGTGTCTCCTGCTAGGTAACAAGATTCTCAGGAATCAGGTTGAAACACTCCTGGCTAGCTTTGACTCATTCTCTGATTCTCCTCTCTCCCCATCCACATCTAATCAGTTCCAAATCTGACTTATTTTCTATGGCATGTTTGTGGATTTTCCTTCCTTTTATTGTGATTCTCAGTGCCACTGTTCTCCCCGCTTCTGCCCACCCCCTAATCTCCGGCTCCCATCTCAGTGTCCCATAAGCTCGTACTTGGGCTATTCCAGTAGTCTTTTTATTGACTCCTCAACCCACAAGATCTTTTGTGCCTGCTTCTGCCAGATTAATTTCCTAAGGCAAGACTCAAAAAGACCTTCAGAAACAAATAAGGCACAAACTCATTAGTCCGACTTTCAAAGCTAAAGGTTCAAGACTTTTGAAAATGACTTAGCCCACATCATTTGATTGCTTAATAAGTGCTTCTTGAGTGTTCAGATTCAAGCAATTCCTTGAGAAATACTATGATTATTTCCTCAATTCAAATCATGATTGGCTGATCATGCCTGTAATCCCAATACTTTGGGAGGCCAAGACAGGGAGGACTGTTTAAGGCCAGGAGTTCAAGACCAGTCTTGACAACACAGTGAGACCCCCATCTCCATAAACGATAAAAATTAGTCAGGTGTGGTGGTGTACCTATAGACCCTGTTACTCTGGAGGCTGAGGCAGGAGGATAGCTTGAGCCCAAAATTTTGAGGCTACAGTGAGCCATGATTGCACCACTGCACTCCAGCCTTAGTGGCAGACTGTCTCCAAAACATTAAAAAAATCAGGATTTTGTCCCCACCTCCAACAACATTCCTGTTTGCAAGTTCACCTGTAACCTTACACTCCCAAATCCAATGCTACTCTTTTTTTTTTTTTTTTTTTTTTTAAGATGGAGCCTCGCTCTGTCACCCAGGCTGGAGTGCAGTGGTGTGATCTCAGCTCACTGCAACCTCCGCTTCCCAGGTTCAAGAGATTCTCCTGCCTCAGCCTCCTAAGTAGCTGGGATTATAGGTTGGAGCCACCATGCCTGGCTAATTTTTGTATTTTTAGTACAGATGGGGTTTCAACATGTTGGCCAGACTGGTCAGATGATCCGCATGCCTTGGTCTCTCAAAGTGCTGGGATTACAGGCATGAGCCACTGCAGCCAGCCCCAGTGCTACTCTTCTTTGCATTCATGCTATCCCGACTCTTGGCTGTAGGGCCTCACCCTCCTTTACACATTTCCTCTCCTCTGCCACAAGGAATGGATCAAGAATGGTTCCAAAGTATTTGGTCTGAGCAACCAGAAGAATGGAGGTCCGAATATGGGAAGGAATGAGCTGGAAATATAAAAATGGGATGCTTGATTGAGGCTATAGAAAAAGGCTTAAGAAAATGTTAAGAAAGACAAAATCTAGAGAAGGCCATGGGAGTGTATGGTTAAGCTAGGGTAGAGACAAAATATTAAAGGTGAGGAGATTAAGGAAATGAGCCGCGTGTGGTAGTACATCCCTGCGGTCCCAGCTACTCCAGGGGCTGAGGTAGGAGGATCCCTTGAACCCAGAAGTTCAAACCCAGGAGTGTGAGGCCAGTCTGGACAACATAACCAAGCTTCCACCTCTAAAAAAAAAAAAAAAAAAGAAAAGAAAGAAAAGAAAAGAAAAGAAAAAATGAGGCTGGAGGCTGGGTCCAGTGGCTCACACCTGTAATCCCAGCACTTTGGGAGGCTGAGGCAGGCAGATCAGTCAAGGTCAGGAGTTTGAGACCAGCCTGGCCAACATGGTGAAACTCTCTCTCTACCAAAAAATACAAAAATTAGTTGGGCATGGTGGCATGCACCTGTGGTCCCAGCTACTTGAGAGGCTGAGGCAGGAGGATCACTTGAGCCCAGAGGTGTGCAGTGAGCTGAGATTGCCCCGCTGCACACCAGCCTGGGTGACACAGCAAGACTCCATCTCAAATAAATAAATAGATCAGCTGTGTGGCTCATGCCTGTAACCCCAACACTTGGGGAGGCTGAGCTGGTGGATCACCTGAGGTCAAGAGTTCGAGACCAGCCTTGCTAACATGGAGAAACCCCATGTCTACTAAAAATGCAAAAATTAGCCAGGCATGGTAGCAGGCACCTGTAGTCACAGCTACTCGGAAGACTGAGGCAGGAGAATCAGTTGGACCCAGGAGGCAGAGATTGCAGTGAGCCAAAATCACACCACTGCACTCCAGCCTAAGTGACACAGCGAGACTCCATCATCAGAATACTAATAAAAAAAGATGAAATTAATATTAATATTGTTAGTTTCTCATCTTCACACCCCATTCAAGTTTTGCCACTTAGGTCAAAAGGATTCAATTCCAAATCGGCATTATGTTTAGTTTATCATGTTCCTTTAATCTACTCCATTATAGAAAGTTTCCTTGGTCAGTGCCTCTGCCAGGCGGCCAACCGTCTGAGAAGTGAGGAGCGCCTCTGCCTGGCCGCCGCCTCATCTGGGAAGTGAGGAGCGCCTCTGCCTGGCCGCCAACTGACTGGGATGTGAGGAGAGCCTCTGCCCGGTCGCCAACCGTCTGGGAAGTGAGGAGCGCCTCTGCCAGGCCACCCCATATGGGAAGTGAGGAGCACCCCTGCCTGGCCGCCCCACCGGTCTGGGAAGTAAGGAGCGCCTCTGTCTGGCCACTGTGCAACCTTCCAAGTGTGAAGTGACAGCCTTGCGTGTGAGCATTTCTCTCTTCCCCAAGTTTGCATTTTCGACATTAAAGTTTACTTTTTAATTAAAAGTTTTAAATTGTAGAAAACATATATATATATAGAATATATATATATATATAAAGGTTCCTTGGTCTTCTATTGACTTTTATGACCCTGATAGTTTTGAAGCTTGTAGTTAGCTTATTTTGTAAAATGCCCTTCAATTTGGGTTTTTCTGATATTTCGTTGTGATTAGATTCATGTAGCAGGATGATCACAGAAGCAATGTCATGTACTTCTCATTGTATGGTATCAGATGGTGCACAATTTCAATTTGTCCCATTACTGATGTCAAAACACAAAATCATTAGTTTAGTTATAGACCTAATTGGCTTTTATTTGGAATTTATGAGTTGAGATAGCCTCTATTCTACAAAATGGAAGAATAGATTGGCAGGGGGCAATAGAGAAGTGGATTTTGTAAGGTGAGAACAAGGAAACAGAACAATAGAAATGAAGCTGATTGGCCAATGTTAAGTTACTTCAGGTTACTTTTTTTCTTTTTTCTTTTCTTTTCTTTTCTTTTTTTTTTTTTTTGAGACAAAATCTCACTCTATAGCCCAGGCTGGAGTGCAGTGGCATGATCTTGGCTCACTGCAACCTCCTCCTCCTGGGTTCCAGCGATTCTTGTGCCTCAGCCTCCCCAGTAGCTGGGACTACAGGTGTGTGCCACCACACCTGGGTAATTTTTGCATTTTTAGTAGAGATGGGGTTTCGCCATGTTGGCCGGGCTGGTCTCAAACTCCTGGTCTCAAACAATATACCCACCTCAGCTTCCCAAAGTGCTGAAATTACAGGTGTGAGCCACCACACCCGGTCCAGGTTACCTTTTTGCAAGGGTTAAAGCAGAGGGAACTTCCTTATCGTGCTGGATGAAACTGGCCTGTTTAGGGATTTGGCTATTTTTCCTCCTGATTTCTTGGAAGGTCAGATAAACAACTTAGTTCTGGCTTGGTTTAACTCCATTTTGGTCTGTTGGGCCTAGGGTAGGAGCCCAGTCTAAACAATGCCCTCCTATTAAGTTTTATTTAATTAACACTGATGATGTTCATTTTGTATAATTTTTTTTAAACACACTCTAAGAAACCAGAATAATGTTGTTGTTTTAGAGATAAGGTCTTGCTCTGTCACTCAGTCTAGAGTCTAGTGACATGATCGCAGTTCACTGCAGGCTCAAACTCTTGGGCTCAAGCAACGATGGTGTTCAGCTGGATCACATGATTACTGTGGTGTCTGCCAGCTTCTTCACTGTAAAGATACTCTCTTTTCCTTTATAATGAATAACTATGTAAATCTCCCATCCCTTCAAACTCTTAATTTACTCATGTTTTAATGTACATCTGCATGGGCTCATGATCTTTATTTTAGCAAATAGATTATAATTTGTTACTATCATTATTTATTTAATGTTCAAATCCTGACCACACTGGCCAGGGGAAGCCCATTCAAGTTCACTTCCGTGTCCTTTGACAGACCCTCATCACTGTTGGGATACTGTCTTGATTTCTAGTACAAGATGTTCCAAGCTCATCGTGTGCATTCTCAGTCCTAACTCTAGAATCAGCCAGCTCTCCAAGAAGTCCTCATTCCTTTTAGTGAAAAACAATATTTAGAAACCAGATCTGAGCACTAGGTGTGTTCACTGCTCTTTGGGTGTTGCTGCTCTCAGCACACGGAGCTAGGGAATAGAAATATATATGCATATATACACATTTAAAACTATATTATTCATTGATCTCTATGTATGAAAAACTTTAAGTTTTCACCAAAGCATCTAATTCTAGTTCAACAGTTTAGAATTTATCCTAGTTTTCTCCCTTTCCATGGAGACTTGACTCTCATTATCCTTATCACATTCATTTATTTGATCAATCTTCTGGAGTACAGCTAATCTCCCATCTCATTCTCCCATGTGACAGGCTTTCTCTCCTGTTTGAGCCCTGACTCCCCATGCCAGAGACTGCCCTGCTGCATGGACAACCTGCTCACCTCTCCTGGGCACTGACATTCCACATCTCTTCACCTGGCATCCCACTTATGCATCCTGCCCAGGCTCTGCTTCCTCATGCTGGGCCACTGTGCATGGGAGAGAGATTCCTCTCTCTCCCAACTATGGAGGTCTACCATGCTCAATTTACCTAAAAAATAGAGGGAAAGGGAGAAGAGAGAAGGGAGGAAGCAGTGTAAGGAAAGTGAGAAGTGGAAGGCAGATGAAGGAGGGAGAGGAGGGAATAGAAGTGGGGTGCGTAGAAGGAGAAAGGAAGAAAGGAGGAAGAGGAGGGAAAAGAACGAGAATGAAGAGGGAGGGAAGGGTCAAGAGAAGGGTGGAAGAGAGGAAAGGTGAGGAAAATTGTGTAATTTTTTATCTCTTTAAAAAAGGCAATGGCTACGCTCGGCGTGGTGGCTTATGCCTGTAATCCCAGTACTTTGGGAGGCCAAGACAGGTGGATCACTTGAAGTTAAGAGTTCGAGTTCAACATGGTGAAACACTGTCACTACTAAAAATACAAAAATTAGCTGGGCGTGGTGGCGCATGCCTGTAGTCCCAGCTACTCGAAAGGCTGAGGGAGGAGTGTCACTTGAACTAGGAAGGTGGAGGTTTCAGTGAGCCGAGATTGGGCCACCGCACTCCAACCTAGGGGTGACAGAGCTAGACTCTGTCTCAAAAAAAAAAAAAAAAAGGCAATGTCCAAGTGCAGTGGCTCATGCCTATAATCCCAGCACATTGGGAGGTCAAGGTGGGAAGATCATATGAGTTTGAGACCAGCTTGGGCAACATAGTGAGATCCTGTCTCTACCAAAAAAAAAAAAAAAATGTTTAATTAGACAAACATGGTGGCATGGGCTTTAGTCCCAGCTAATTGGGAAGCTGAGGTGTGAGGATCCCTTGAGCTCGGGAGGTTGAGGCTGCAGTGAGCCATGTGGGCCACTGTACTCTAGCCTGGGTGATAAAGTGAGAGTCTGTCTCAAACAATCAACCAATCAATAAAAATTAAGGCAAAGGCAAATATGGTAAAATGTTAAAGTTTTTTTTTTTTTGAGACTGTTTCTTGCTCTGTCGCCCAGGCTGGAGTGCAGTGGTGCGATCTCGGCTCACTGCAACATCTACCCGCTGGGTTCAAGCCATTTTCCTGCCTCAGCCTCCTGAGTAGCTGGGATTACAGGCACACACCACCATGCCCGGCTAATTTTTTGTATTTTTAGTAGAGACGGGGTTTCACCATGTTAGCCAGGATGGTCTTGATCTCCCGACCTCGTAATCCGCCCGCCTCGGCCTCCCAAAGTGTTGGGATTACAGGTGTGAGCCACCGCGCCCGACCAAAATGTTAAGTTTTGACAAAGCCTGAGTAATGGCTAAATGAGTGTTTGGTGTTTTTTTTTCTTTTTTCTTTTTTTCTTTCTTTCTTTCTTTCTTTTTTTTTTTTGTATTGTCTGTGGTTTGCTTTTCAAACCGTGTGTGAAAAAGTTTCCTTCTTCTTGAATTATTTCCATTCCATTATGGACTGATATCCTTGTAAATATACTAAAAATGAATAACTAGAAAAGTGAAATAGCAAACCAAAGACATGTAAAACATAGACTCTCCAATTTTTATTATTAGATTCAACAGACATAAGATTATTCTGTGAAAGTGCTCTGAAATTTTCTAAATGCATTCTCTCAATTTCTTCATTTCTCCATTGACCAATAGTAAGAGTCATGAGAAGCACTGTCTGCTAGCAACCCACAGTTTGAGTAACACTGTAGTCTAGACTTTTTCATGCTCAACATATGACTTTTAAAAATAAGATAAAAAACAGGTCAGGTGTGGTGGCTCACACCTGTAGTCCCAGCACTGTGGGAGGCCGAGGTGAACAGATCACGAGGTCAGGAGTTCAAGACCAGCCTGGCCAAGATGCTGAAATCCCATCTCTACTAAAAATACAAAAATTAGCCAGGGGTGGTGGTGAGTGCCTGTAATCCCACCTACTCAGGAGGCTGAGGCAGGAGAACTGCTTGAACCCCAGAGGCAGAGTTTGCAGTGAGCCAAGATGGTATCACCGCATTCCAGCCTGGGCCATAGAGTGAGACTCTGTCTCAACAACAACAAGAACAACAAAAAAAGATAAAAAACAAAGACTAAGAGCCTGGATTCTACTTTGTAAAGTCACACCTATGTTCATGAATTTGTGGGTGACTAGATGAGGCCTTCTGTAGGCATTCATTCCATTGCCAAAGCATCCTGCCAAAATAATGGTGTTTAGGGACTGGTAAGTTGCCCTGACCTTGACTTCCTGGAATCTAGGGATGAAAGAAAGGAGAGAGAGAGTAGACTGGGAGAACCAAAGGGACAGAAGCCAAGGCAGACAGAAGCCCATTAGAAGGCTCCTTACAGAATACAAAAACTTCTAAGCAGAGAGAGGAGATGAGCAGGCCGTTGTAAAGAGATTACTTTTTAAAAACTGTGTCTGTGTTTCTGGATCTTCCCCAGACAAGGCAGTCTCCTTTCCAGTCATTCCCAGTCCATGAGCCTGAGTAACTTGGAGTGTTGGCAGCTGCTCTGAAAGCCTTTGGCTCCACTTTTTGCAGACAGTGACTACCCCCTGAGAGCCTTGTCTCCTGTCATCCATGTGGAGATTCTGCAGTCCCCGTTGTTCTGGGATCCTGTAAACAAAATCACAGTGGAAGAGGGGAGATAAGGAACAGATGTGACCAGCACATCTGAAATACAAAACAAAGCACAACAGAAAACAAGGGTGCTGCACAGGTTTTTCCATAGTGGGGATCAGGTTTCTACGGGGTTTGACTTTGCTTTGGCACAGGGCACTCTGAGTGGGTAGTGAGCGTGCTCAGCACAGGAAGAAACGGGCTCTCTGCGGTGTTCATTTTGAAGGTTTATGTTTTTAGAGCAGCCATTTTGATTTGAAAAATGTGTCAGCTTAATGCCCTCTCCCCAGGGGCCTAAAAGGCCATTTCTTTAAGTGTGAATTTCCCAGCAAAATATTTACTAGATTTTTGGGCTTTTTTTTTTTTTTTTTTAAGTACAGTTACCTGGAATTTTCCCTAGTACTTACAAGTGGTTTTTTCTTTAAATGAACCCTTTAGCTCAGTCGTGTGGAAAATATTATTCTTTATATTTCCTCTGCTGGAAGGCTTTAGGCTGCATTTTCCTTCCCCCGATGGCATTTTTATTCATGCTTGACAAGTCACTTTGACAGGTGGCCCTGGGAATTCTCTAGAGGCCAGGATGAGGTCTGGATACCATTCCTGGGTGGTCTGAGAGCAGGGTATTTAAAGCTAACTTTTCACATTCTGGGTCTGGAATCGTTTCTGAATCCATTCCTCAGAGCTCTGCTGCTTGTTCCATGAGACTTCTCCTTCCAGTGCATGAATTGGGATTTTGGCTGCATGTGCTCATTAAGAAAACCCATGTCACTTGTCACAAGCGTAAAAAGAGTGTTTCAAATGTTCCTGGAAAACTTTCAGCTGGTCCACATCCATGCCTAGGTCCTTCTTATAATTTCCCATATTCCTCCCTGCCCGGGTTGTCCTTCGGAGTTATTTCTGAGGCAGAATGACTGCCACGGGTCAGCCAGTCAGACTGGCTGCCTGTAGGTGATGGGTAAAGTCATTGATGTGGATGATTAACTGACATTGGGGAAGGGGCTCGGGGATGAGGGAGGTGTTCCTAGGCTGGATTTCTATTAATATGGCCAAGACACAAGATTTATAACAACCCTTCAAGGATTTAATACCCTTTTGTGAATATGATTCCAGAGGATCTTATTAATACAGAGGCTCATTCTGAAGCGAAGAAACTCAATAGACGTAAAAAAGCAGAGGGGGAAAAAACCTAGCCTTTATTCCCAAACATTTACTTAGGATGGATTTTCTTTTTCTTTTTTTTTTTTTTTGAGATGATGTCTCGCTTTTCCACCTAGGCTGGAGTGCAGTGGCATGATCTCAGCTCACTGCAACCTCCGCCTCCCGGGTTCAGGCAATTCTCTGCCTCAGCCTCCCGAGTATCTGGGATTACAGGCACCCGCCACCACGCCTGGCTAAGTTTTATATTTTCAGTAGAGATGGGGTTTCACCATCTTAGCCAGGCTGGTCTCGAACTCCTCACCTCAGGTGATCCACTCGCCTTGGCCTCCCAAAGTGTTGGGATTATAGGCGTGAGCCATCGCGCCTGGCTAGGATGGAATTTTTTTTTTTATGAAGCCCCATTCACATGTAATTTCTTAAATGTTTTGAGCTTATTTATCCTAATTATTTTTTATCTTCTATTTTTTAATTGACAAATAAAAATTGTATGTATTTATGGTATACAACATAATGTTTTGAAATTTGGAGTGTCTAAATCAAGCTAATTAGCATATGCATTACATTACGTTATTTATTATAATTTTTAATTACAAAAAAAGTTTGATGTCATCAGTATGGCTATGAACATACATAAGTAAGCACTTTGAGACTGTTCTGAGATCTTCAGGATTTTTTTTCTTTCCTTCCTTCCTTCCTTCCTTCCTTCCTTCCTTCCTTCCTTCCTTCCTTCCTTCCTTCCTTCCCTCCCTCCCTCCCTCCCTCCCTGATGGAGTCTCACTCTGTTGCCCAGGCTAGAGTGCAATGGTGCAATCTCGGCTCACTGCAACCTCCGCCTCCCAGGTCTGAGTGATTCTCTTGCTTCAGCCTGCCAAGTAGCTGGGACTACAAATACCTGCTGCCATGCCTGGCTGATTTTTGTATTTTTAGTAGAGACAGGGTTTCACCATCTTGGCCAGGCTGGTCTTGAACTCCTGACCTCAAGTGATCCACCTGCCTCAGCCTCCCAAAATGCTGGGATTACAGGCATGAGACATTCTGTTTTTTCCTTTCTCATCTATTTTGTGAAAGAAGGTAGTCTTAAAGCTATGGCACTGGGCAACACCGACCTCAGGGGATTAAGGAATATTAACCTGCATTCAAAACAATATCACTCTTCTTTAAAATAAATAAATAAATAAATTGAAACAGGGTCTCACTCTGTTGCCCAGTTTGGAGTGCAGTGGCATGATCATGACTCACTGCAGCCTAGACCTCCAGGGCTCAAACAATTCTCCCACCTCAGCCTCCCGAGTAGTTGGGATTACAGGCGTGTGCCACCATGTCCAGCCAATTTTTGTTTTTTGTTTTTGTCTTTTTTAATTTTTTTGGTAGAGACAGGGTTTTGCCATGTTGCCAAACGGGTCTTAAACACTTAGGCCTAAGCAATCCACCACCTCGGCCTCCCAAATTGCTGGGATTACAGGCGTGTCTGGCCACAGTATGACTCTTAAGGGAATGAAAAGACAAGACTGGAAGAAATTATTTGTAAAACATGTATCTGATAAAGAATTTAGGCCAGGCTCAGTGGCTCATGCCTGTAATCCCAGCACTTTGGGAGGCCAAGGTGGGTGGATCATGAGGTCAGGAGTTCAAGACCAGCCTGGCCAAGATGCTGAAACCCCATCTCTACTAAAAATACAAAAATTAGCCAGGCATATTGATGGGTGTCTGTAATCCCAGCTACTCAGGAGGCTGAGGCAGGAGAATTGTTTGAACCCGGGAGGTGGAGGTTGCAGTGAGCCGAGATGGTGCCACTGCACTCCAGTCTTGGCAACAGAGCAAGATTCCGTCTCAAAACATATACATATACATACACATACACATATACATATACATATACATAGAATGTAGATACATATACTTAGAATGAGCAAGACTCTGTCTCAAAACATATACATATACATATACATATACATATACATATACATATACTTAGAATGGTAAAAATATATTAAAAAAAACACTGATACCACCAAATGCTGGGTGAGGATGTGGAGCACCAGGAACTCTCATTCATTCCTGGTTGTAAATGCACAATGGTACAACCATTTTGGAGGACAGTCTGGCAGTTTCTTACAAAGTTAAACGTTCTTACTACATGATCTAGCAATTGTGCTCCTGGGTTTTTACCCAAATGAATTAAAAACTTATGTCTACTCAAAAAGTTGCACATTGATATTCATAGCAGCTTTATTCATAATTGCCCCAAACTGGAAACAATCAAGATGTCCTTTTAGAGATCAATGAGTAAATTGTAGTACATCCTTAAAATGGAATGTTATGCGGTGATAAAAAAGAAATGAGCTATCAACTCATGAAAAGACATGAAGGAAACTCAAATGCATATTTCTAAAAGTAGCTAGTCTGTAAAGGTTACTTTATGATTCCACGTATACGACATTCTGGAGAAGGAAAATCTTTGAGGCAGTACAAAGATCAGTGGTTGCCAGGGGTTGGGGAGGAGGGAGGGAGGAGTGGATGGGTGAAGCATCACGGTTACAATGGTGGATATGTGATGGTATGCATTTGTCAAAACCCATAGAACTGTACAACACAAAGAGTGAATCCTAATATAAACTATGGCCTTTGCCGAGTGTTGTGGCTCACACCTGTAATTTCAGCATTTTGGGAGGCTGAGGCAGGAGGATTACTTGAGGTCAGGAGTTTGAGACCAGCCTAGCCAACACGGTGAAACCCTGTCTCTACTAAAAATACAAAAATTAGTCAGGCATGGTGGCACACACCTGTAATCCCAGCTACTCGGGAGACTGAGGCAGGAGAATTGCTTGAGCCCGGAGGTGGAGGTTACAGTGAGCCGAGATCGCACCACTGCACTCCAGGCTGGGTGACAGAGTGAGACTCCATTTAAAAAAAACAAACAACAACAACAACAAAAAAACTATGGCCTTTGTTAATAACAATATGTTCATATTGGTTCATCAATTGTAACAAATGTACCACATTAATTCAAGACATTAATGATAAGGAAAACTAGGGGAGATGGGAGTATATGGAAACTCTTTGTACTATCTGCTCAATTTTTATGTAAACCTAAAACTGCTCTAAAAAGTAAAGTGTAATAATTTTTTTAAAAATAGACTTGACCGGGCGCGGTGGCTCAAGCCTGTAATCCCAGCACTTTGGGAGGCCGAGGCGGGCGGATCACGAGGTCAGGAGATCGAGACCATCCTGGCTAACATGGTGAAACCCCGTCTCTACTAAAAATACAAAAAACTAGCCGGGCGTGGTGGCGGGCGCCTGTAGTCCCAGCTACTCGGAGGCTGAGGCAGGAGAATGGCCTGAACCTGGGAGGCGGAGCTTGCAGTGAGCCGAGATCGCGCCACTGCACTCCAGCCTGGGTGACACAGCGCGAGACTCCGTCTCAAAAAAAAAAAAAAATAAAAAAAATAAAAATAAAAATAAAAAGAGACTTAAAATGATCAGCTTTCATGATGAAAGGAAACTCTATCTTCTACTATATCTCATATCTTTGCTGGTTCCTCAAGGGCCCTGGTCTAGCTTGTTCACCATTATATCCGCAATGACACATAGATGCTCAATAAAGACTGCTTAATCAGTATATTCAAAAGGCTTAGCCATTAAAACCTGCTCTTGGCTGGGAGCGGTGGCTCATGCCTGTAATCCTAACACTTTGGGAGGCTGAGGTGGGTGGATCGCTTGAGGTCAGGCGTTTAAGACCAGACTGGCCAACATGGTGAAACACCATCTCTACAAAAAAAATACAGAAATTAGCCAGCAGTCTAATTTCTGGTGGCAGAAATTAGTGGTGGCAGTCACCTGTGGTCCCAGCTATTTGGGAGGCTGAGGTGGGAGGATCGCTTGTACCTGAGAGGTTGAGGCTGCAGTGAGCCGTGATAACACCGTGATCAACCTGGGTGACAAAGTGAGATCCTATCTCAAATAACAACAACAACAACACTTTTGTTCTCATCATTTTATACTCTGTTTGAACAGACAGAGCTTGACCAAGCACAAACCACTGTATTAATAGTTATTATGTATGGAACATTTAATGTGTATCAGCCATTTTTCTAGAACCTTGACATGAAGTACTTAATAATTCATTTACTCCTCATAAGAACCCCATGAAATGGTACTTGTTTTCCAGATAAGGAAACTTGGCCATAAAGAGTTTAAATAGGCCGGGTGCAGTGGCTCACACTTGTAATCCCAACACTTTGGGAGTCTGAAGCAGGTTGATCACTTGAGATCCGGAGTTCGAGACCAACCTGGCCAACATGGTGAAACCCCATCTCTACTTAAAAACACACAGACACACATACACAACAAAAATTAGCCAAGTGTGGTAGTGCGCGCCTGTAATCCCAGCTACTTGGTAAGCTAAGGCACGAGACTCGCTTGAGCCTGGGAGGCAGAGGTTGCCATGAGCTGAGGTCACGCCACTGCCACTCTAGCCTGGTTGACAGAGCAAGACTCTGTCTCCAAAAAAAAAAAAAAACAAAGAGTTTAAATAACTTGTTCAAGGTTACAGAATCTGTGAGTTACAGAGACAGGATTCAAACCCAGAGAGTCTAGCTCCAGAGGCCACACTCTTTGACAACTCACTACAATAAAGCTGTGAGAATAAAGATGTGCACCTCCTCACTTAAGGAGATTTCAGTATAGGATAGTGAGGCATGAAGACTAGACTACTGTGCAGAGGGCTGATCTCTGTCCTCTGAAGGGCTCACTCAGCACAGCTCTAATGGATACACCTCAGCGGGGTGGCTTGTTTATCTACATCCTGAGCCTAGTTTTTCCTTCAGACACTATCACAGTTGACATTACTTACTGATTATTTCTTCTGTGTTTATCATTTCCCCCAATTAGACTCAAACCCCTTCAGGTCAGGGATGACTTCTTATAACTGGCTCTCTTCCTGCATGGTGAATGGTTGTCTTAGTCAGTTCAGGTTGCTATAATAAAATACCTTAGACAGGGTAATTTATAAACAACAGAAATTTATTTTTCACAGTTCTAGAGGCTGAGAAGTCCAAGATCAAGGCACTGGCAGGATCCTTGTCTGGTGAGGGCTGCTGTCTGCTTCCAAGATGGCACTTGTTGCTCTGTCCTTACATGGTGGAAGGACAAAAGACCCAGGCAGCTTTCTGAAACCTTTTCTATAAGGGTATTAATCATATTCATGAGGGCTCCATCCTTATGGCCTCCTCACCTCCTAAAGTCTTTAGCTCTTAATACTATCACATTGGCAAATAAGTTTTGACATATGAATTTTGGGGGACATATTCAGACCCTAGTAGTGGTTAATAAATACTTTTGGATTGATTCACTGTTGGAATGACACTGAGTAAGAGAACAAATTCAAGTCCAGTTTTGAATAAAAATAGAATTCAAAAGTTATTGGGTTTGTGTTTGTTTCTTAGGATGTTTGGTAGCAGATTTCCGCTTTATTTACATTTGGTTAACTGTGAAATCATAGTGTTTGATGTTAGCCATACCTTTGATAGCCCATTAGGGGGCAAATGCTTGTGTAAACCATTCATACAAAAGCAGAGAGGGGTCCCGACTGGATCCCAGAGTTAAGGGGTCAGGAATCACCAGACTTAGTAGAAGGGGTCAATCTTCGGGGAGTTGGAGAGCTATGTTTTAGCCTAATATTGTTACTGGCACTGTGTCTGGGGTAGGTCATTTAACTTCTCTAAGTCTGTTTTCCCATCCATGACATGAAAGGTCACTTTTCTGGTGGGGGTGGACAGAGTCTCGCTCTGTCGCTCAGGATGGAGTGCAGTGGTGTGATCTCAGCTCACTGCAACCTCTGCCTCCCTGGTTCAAGCGATTCTCCTGCCTCAGCCTCCCGAGTAGCTGGGATTACAGGCACAAGTCATCATACCTGGCTAGTTTTTGTATTTGTGTAGAGATGGGGTTTCACCATGTTGGGCAGGCTGGTCTTGAACTCCTGACCTCAGGTGATCCACCCGCCTTGGCTTCCCAGTGTTGGGATTACAGGTGTGAGCCACTGCACCCGGCCAACATGAAGATAATTTTACTTGCCCTGCCTACTTCACAGGCTTTTTGTGTCAACTGAGATTTTGGTAAGTAAAAGATCAGGATGTTATGTAAATTGAGAGAGAACATGATAGTAAAGGATAGTGATTAAATATTTTGTACTTCATTTGACACTAATTCTGCATTAGAAGCTTATTGTTTGAAATGGGGCATTGGCATAAATCATTTTTTTGGTGTTGTAGGATATGTTAAGAGCTTCTGGAAAAGGGTTTTGGTCATCTGGGTTAGCTGTTGAAGAACACCAAGTGAATGTCCTCTTTTCTCTCTAAATAAATTTCCCTCTGCTGGACATGGTGGCTCATGCCTGTAATCCCAGCACTTTGGGAGGCAGAGATGGGAGGATTGCTTGAGGCCAGGAGTTTGAGACCAGCCTGGGCAACATAAGGAGACCCCCATCTCTACAAAAAATGAAAAGAAAAATTAGCTGGGCTTCGTAGCACACATCTGTGGTCTCAGCTACTTGGGAAGCTGAGGTGGGAGGATCGCTTGAGTCCAGGAGGTCAAGGCTGCAGTGAGCCGTGATTGCACCACTGCACTCCAGCATGGGTGAAGAGGAAGACTTGTCACAAAAAATAAATTAATTAATTAATTAAATTAAATAACATATATAAAACATCCAGCCCAGTGTCTCGCATGTAGTAAGAGTTCTCTGGTGGTGGTTGTTTCACATGACAGCCGTGTTAGGGTTATTTGCATGTATGCCAGTCAGTCCTATTTGGTTATAAGTCCCCTGGGGGCAGGCTCTGAGTGTGCTCATCTTTGTCTTTCTTCTTCTGGAACTGAGAACTCCCTGAAGGCAGAGACCATTTTTCCTTTTTTTTTTTTTTTTTTTTTTTTTTTGAGAAGGAGTCTTGCTCTGTCACCCAGGCTGGAGTACAGTGGCGCCATCTCAGGTCACTGCAACCTCCACCTCCCGAGTTCAAGTGATTCTCCTGCCTCAGCCTCCCTAGTAGCTGGGATAACAGGCATTTGCTGACATGCCCGGCTAATTTTTGTATTTTTAGTAGAAATGAGGTTTCACCATGTTGGCCAGGCTGGTCTTGAACACCTGACCTCAAGTGATCTGGCCGCTTCAGCCTCCCAAAGTGCTGGGATTACAGGCATAAACCACTGTACCCAGCCCATTTCTTATTCTTGTAGACATTGTTCTTAGCAAATGGCAGGCACATGATAAGCAACATAGAAACTAGGTTGAAGGAGTGAATGAATGAAGGAGTAAATGAATGGACGGAAACCACACAAAAATGAAGCGAATGGAAACCCAGGAATAGAGTGTGATTCCATATGCCTGTTATTTTTGCTTGAAGTTAATTCTCAGATCTCTGCTGGGATCTTGGCTGACATGCATTTGCTGGAGTTGACTGGATTATATAATTGCTGTTTTCTGTCTCTACTGTGATTATGACTCAAACAGTGGATACATTTACGGTGCTACATAAATAATAATTATTTTAATTATGGTTTGACCTGTACAACATATTCTAGCAACGTAGCTGACTGTGCATTTGTGTATGTGCCCCTCTGAGAGTCCTGGAGAAGACTCCTATTATGAGGGTACAAAGGAATCTCCCCTCTATGCACATGGTAATTTTACAATTATAACATGGAGAAGTACAATACCACTGTAATTATAGCAAGTTTTCAGAACAAAATGGCTTTGAAATAATATATAATCTAACTGTATTGTACATATGTAGTATAAAGTTGAATTTGCTTAACAATGTTTTATTTTTGGTGCCAGGAAAAAATGGGTGTATGGCCATTTTTCAGGCTTCCTATAAGAGTACGAAAGTGACTTATAAATTTTAAGTGAGACTTAAGCAACATGATTTGTGTAACATGCTTAACTAAGTGCCCAGCATGTAGTAAGTGCTCAATAAGTATTAGGTAACTGAACTTAACTGACAACAAGGATAAAAAAAAATAGGTATAATTTGGCCATAGTGTATCTAAGTAAGCGTTCGATATAAATGATGGTGTCTCTGCATTTTAAAAATGATCCCAGGGAACTCGGATTTGGTCCACATGCCACCTGTAGACCCTCATCAATTCAGTGAACTTTTTTTTTAATCCCACTTGTAGTGCATAGGGGACCATGCTAGACACTGGAGGGGTTGAAGAATGGTTTAGGCCCATGGGGTCCATGGGTAGGACACAAAGATAAATATGATAATAACTGCTGCTATGAAACTGACAATGTAGTGAAAGAGAAAAGACAGTCATGGAATAATAGAACCCTCACTGAGCACTTAGTACATGCCAGGCAGTGCTCTATGATTTTACTCAGGAAAAATCATTTAATCTTCATACAGATGAGGAAACTGAGGCATAGAGAGTTAAATAGGGTGTTACAGATAAGAAGCAGGTGAGATTCCAACTCAGGCTGTCTGATCAGAGTCTACACTCTTGACTGCTACATTATGGTTTCCCCTTTACCCCTCACACCTTTAGAGTGCAAATAGCAGTGATATGAATATAATTTGCAGAGAGGGGTTAGAGAACTACCGTGGGAACATTACAGCCAAGATATTGGGACTACTTCTCTGAGGAGTGGCATTGAGTAAGAAAGAACAGCTGCTTAGAGGTTTTAACTGACAATCCCCATTTCCACCAAGTCTGGGGTAGACTACTCCTATGGGTCCCACATCAACTATAATTACCCCTATTGGAGCCCTAAGTACATTTTACTGCAATTGCCTGTTTATCTGTCTCTTTGGC
Organism: Theropithecus gelada; assembly: GCF_003255815.1. Lineage (NCBI taxonomy): Eukaryota > Metazoa > Chordata > Mammalia > Primates > Cercopithecidae > Theropithecus > Theropithecus gelada. Next base: position 87,692,448 of record NC_037672.1, on the reverse strand, counting down.
CATTAAATATATAAGCTCTTTGACCTGCTTGGACATATTTGTATCCTGAGCATCCAGGAGACCCTCAAGAGTTCACTGAGGGCTGGGCAGAGGGCCTTGCACCTTTAATCCCAGCACTTTGGGAGGCCCGGGTGGGAGGACCTCAAGCCCAGAAGTTTGAGGCTACAGTGAGAAATGATCATGCCACTGCACTCCAGCCTCGATGACATAATGAAACCTTGTCTCTTAAGAAAAAAAATTACTGATATGACCTGTCACCTTTTTTTCCCCTGAAATTAGATATTTTACACAATAAAATGAATACATTTAATTTAAAAGACCAGATGCCTTGCAGAAATGCGCATTTAAATAGCGCTAAGATGTGCTGAGCATGTAACTCAGGATTTGAAACAGTTTTGTGGCTAAAAATCAGTAGGATTATTGGAGCAAAAAGTAAACCTTTTAAATGCATACGTCATGGAGGATGAATGTTTCCCAATTATCTGGAAAGTTAATATGGCATTTTAAATGAAAATAACAATAAATCCTGCTCCTACTGTCATTTGAACGCTCTGTGCTTTGCTATTCTATTCACACATAGAGGATGTTCAGCCTTTCCAGTCCAGTAGGAAATACATAGCCGTAGTTGTCAGATGGGTGCTATTTAATTGAGCAGACAATAGAGGGAAACCAGGTTCACACAAGAGAGGATGACCATACTTCAGAAATGAACAAAATTAACAATTTATGATAATTCATGTATTCTCAAATTCCTTCCCAGGAATACTGTTTTTCACGTTATCAAATTCTGTCTCCATTGTTATTGAAATGTTAGAATATTAGAAGCATATTCTTTCTCACACCAAAGTTACTGGCTTCAGGATATGAGCCAGCTGGTTTCTAAGGGCTCTGTCTTCTGGAAAACATTAGGGTGCTTTTTGGAGGCATGGAGGGCTATTTGTTTATTTTTAAAAATTCATTTCCTAGGCCAGGTGTGATGGCTCGCACCTGGAATTGCAGCACTTCGGGAGGCTGACGTGAGTGGATCATCTGACGTCAGGAGTTCGAGACCAGCCAGTCTGAAGTGGGAGAATCCCTTGAATTTGGGAGGTGGAGGTTGCAGTGAGCCTTGAGCCCACCACTGCACTCCAGCCCCAGCAACAGGGTTAAGACTCTGTCGAAAACAAACAAACAAACAAACAAACAAAAAATGTATTTCCTAGAAGACCCAAACCCTTCCCCAGGACTTAAGCCACATTCTCCTTCTTCAAGAACCCTCTTTGGGTTCCCCTCTGACGCGTTTTTCTCGAGGCTCCTGGCTCACAGACAAGCTCTGAGCTGCCTGTCTATGCATTGCTTGGTCTGCCACTCAGACCCTCGCCAAGTCCACTTTCGGCCATGTTTTCCATGTATCTTCAGTGAGTGTCAAAATTCCATACCCAAAGGTGATATTTGACATTATTTTGGCTGGGCATGGTGGCTCATGTAATCCCAGCACTTTAGGAAGGTGAGGAGGAAGGATCGCCTGAGGTCAGGAGTTTGAGACCAGCCTGGATGACATAGTGAGACTCCTGTTTCTACAAAAAATTAAAATTAAAATTAAATGGGCATGATCATTCATGCCCATAGTTCTAACTACTAGAGAAGCTAAGGCAAGAGGATCGCCTGAGCCCAGGAGGTTAAGGCTGTAGCAAGCCATGATCACACCATTGCACTCCAGCTTGGGCGACAGAGCAAGACCCTATCTCAAAATGGGTCAATGTACACATTGTCTGAAATACACTGGATTCATTCATTCTTTCTTTCAAAAAACATTTGTTGAATGCCCAGTATATGCCAAGCACTGTCTGGCAGGCACAGACACTAGAGTGGCTTATGAAGTAATGAGGCTCCTTGTTTTCATGAACTTTATACTCTAAAGAGAGGAACAAACAAATAAACCAAGAGATCAATATGTACCTATAAACTGTGGGTCAGTGCCATGTGGTAGTCCTATGATGAGAATAAGAACAGGAAGGAGGGGTCAAGGACTTCCCTCCTAAGGATAGATATTAAATCTGAGATAGGAGGGGTAGGGAGGAAGGCTAGCGAAGAGGTGGGAAAGAAGGTGGATGGAGGAAAGTTTTCCAGGCAGAGGAAAGCAGTCTGCAGATCCAGATGTGGGAAAGAGCTTGATAGATCTTAAGAAGGAAAAGACCATTGTAGAAAGGAAAAAGAGTGGTATGAGATGACATTGGAGAAGGTAGGCAGAGCCACATTTAGATGTCTGGGTTTTGTTTTAAATTCAATGGGAAGCCACTGATGGCCACTAAGTAGGAGGTGACATTAATCAGATTTACGAAAGAGCATGCTGCCCATGAGAATGGCTAAGATTAAAAAAACATCAAATCTTGGCAAAATACAGAGCAAATGGAACATTCATATCTTTCCAGTAAGAGTATACATTGGTATAAGTACTTGGAAAATTGGCAATATCTACTTAAGTATGCATACCCCATGCCCAACAATTTCATTCCTAGGTATATTTCAACAGAAATGCATACATACACTCACCAGAAGAAAGGCATGAGAATGCTCATCGCAATATTAGTCATAATAGTCAAAAGCTGAAAATTACTCAAGTATCCATCAAGAGTAGAATGGGTAAATAAATTGTGGTAAATTCATACAATGAAATACTTCCCAGGAATAAGACTAAACAATCTGCAACTATAAGCCACAACATGGATGAATTTCATCAACAAAATGTTGAATAAAAGATGCCAGGTACAGAAGAGGATGCATGGGATGATTCTACTACATAACGTTTTAAAGCAGGAAAAAGCAATCTTATGGTGTTAGAAGTAAAGATAGTGGTTCCCCAACCCATATGCTCATCAATGACAGACTGAATAAAGAAAATGTGGTACATATACACCATGAAATACTATGCAGCCATAAAAAAGGGTGAGTTCATGTCCTTTGCAGGGACATGGATGAAGCTGGAAATCATCATTCTCAGCAAACTACCACAGGAACAGAAAACCAAACACCGCATGTTCTGAACACATGGACACAGGGAGGGGAACATCACACACCAGGGCCTGTTGGGGTGTGGGGAGCTAGGGGAGGGATAGCATTAGGAGAAATACCCAATGTAGATGACGGGTTGATGGGTGCAGCAAACCACCATGGCACGTGTATACCTATGTAACAAACCTGCACGTTCTGCACATGTATTCCAGAACTTAAAGTATAATAATAATAAAAAGAGAGTGGTTCCCTTGGAAGGAGGTAGCATGGAAGGGGCATGAGTGGATGTCTGGGATGCTGGTCATGTCTTATGTATTGATCTGGCATTGGTGACATGAGTATCCTCTTTTACGTAAAACCACTGAGTTATACAATATACGTTATATTTCATTAACCTACATATAACTTGCATAAAAAATAAGACTTTTTTTTTTTTTTTGAGATGGAGTTTCACTCTTGTTGCCCAGGCTGGAGTGCAATGGCGCAATCTCGGCTCACTGCAACCTCCACCTACTGGGTTCAAGCGATTCTCCTGCCTCAGCCTCCCGAGTAGCTGAGATTACAGGCATGCACCACCACGACCAGATAATTTTTGTATTTTTAGTAGATACAGTGTTTCAACATGTTGGTCAGGCTGGCCTTGAACTCCTGATCTCAGGTGATCCATCCGCCTCAGCCTTCCAAAGTGCTGGGATTACAGGCAGGAGCCACCACACCAGGCCAAAAATAAGACTTTATGTTTTAATAAGGGTACCCTGATTGCTGTGTGGAGAATGAATTGACAAAGGCAGGAGTTGATGTAGGTAAGCAACTGGAAGGTGATTCCTGGAGAGAGGAACCTCTTGAGATTAGATTGACGCCGTGGAGCAACAGAGGAGTGGACAGACTTGAGAGACTCTTGGAAGGTAAAAATCAATAAAACTTGCCATTGACCAGGCACGGTGGCTCACGCCTGTAGTCCCAGCACTTTGGGAGGTCAAAGTAGGTGGATTGTTTGAGGTCAGGAGTTCGAGACCAGCCTGACCAACATGGTGAAGCCCGGTCTCTACTAAAAATACAAAAATTAGCCAGGCATGGTGGTGCACACCTGTAATCCCAGCTACTTGGGAGGCTGAGGCAGGAGAATTGCTTGAAGCCAGGAGGTGGCAGTTGCAATCAGCCAAGATCATGCCGTTGTACTCTAGCCTGGGCCACAGAGTGATAATCCACCTCACACAAAAAATTAAAAATTAAAAAAAATTAAAGCTTGCTATTGGCCTGAATGGGAGTTAAGAGAAAAGGAAGAACAAAGTAGACTACTAGATCTGGGGCCTGGGCTACTGAGTGGTGGTGTTATTATTTGAGACAGGAAAGTCTAGGGGAGAATCAAACTTGGGTGAAAATCTACAGTTCAGGACTCAAGGCTTCCCATCACGTCTATTGGTGCAAGGCTGATTTTAGAGGAAATGGAGAAAATCAAAATGACTCAGGACACCTATAGCTTTGCCAGCTTTGACAAGGACTCTCTGGACAAAAAGAGGGAACATTCACATTCAAAAGAATTTTCTTCCCAGGATTTCACAGTCTCTCCTCCAACTCTTCTCCACTCCTTTAGCTCTGGATCTGACAAGCAAACTCCTGCCACCAGAAAAGTGATGAGGATATCCTTGCATTCCTCTCTCTTGGCCAGAAAGTGGAACATTCCCATGTCTTCTTTTTAGGTCAGGGAGTGTTGCAATTAAAGAAAAGACTTTTCCTAGGATAAGAAGGAAAGGAAACAAAAGTACTAGCCAGAGAACACAAAGTGGACGGAAAACGAAGAGTGTTTTCTGAGCTGCCCAGGTTCTGACCCAAACAACACAATGTTGAAAGAGCTGCGATGCTGGAGCTGCAGGGTGCAGGTGGGGGTGTCTGGGGCAAGGCAGGAGAGGGCATCGGGGATCCTGTATTATATGGTAGGCATGGTAGGCTCTGCAGAGCATTCTGGCACTCAAGCTTATAGTCATTGAACACCTTTGAATAGCACAGTGTGGTTCGCATTTCAGAAGGATCATTATGGTAGGACTGTGGGGGGTGAGGAGAAGAGGTAAAGATTGGAGTTGGGAGATGTAGTTAAGAGGCTGTGACCATAGTCTGGACAAGCGAAGGCAAGGACTTGAACTAAGGCCCTGGAGGCAAGAAGGAATGAAAGAAAGACCTGGTGCCAAGAATGATTTGGGAGGTCAGTCTGGAGATTTCCCAGTTTAGGGAACTGGGCAGATTCTCATGGGGAGGGGGATGGGTTAGTCAAGGACAATGTCCAGGCTGAAGGGACCCTTGGAACTGTGACATCGACAACTGAGATAATACAGGACAAGAAGGAGATTTACAGGAGCTTGAATAGGATTTGTTGACTCCTGTGATCTGGTGAGAATCTAAATCCTGTCTTGCAAAAGTTGTCATTGTTCTGGTCAATCGATGCCCCACCCAGGCACTGAGTCACCGGTTCCATGGATTTGTTCATATGCTAATTTGTTCATAAACTTCTGGGAAATTACTTTCTATTTCTTATCTCCTCGCTGTTTCTTCCTGGTCACCAAGTACTCAGCCTTGCATGTAGAAGGTACTGTATCCAAATTACCTTTTGAATTTAGTAGCATTTATACAGTGTGAACCATGATGCTAGGAAAAAGACACAGGAGACCAGTTGTGGTGGCTCACGCCTATAATCCCAGCACTTTGAGAAGTGGAGGCTGGCAGACTGCTTGAGCTCAGGAGCTAGAGACCAGCCTGGGCAACATGGCCAGACCCCATGTCTTCAAAAAACAGAAAAATTAACCAGGTGTAGTGGCACACGCCTGTGGTCCAACTACCCAAGAGGCTGAGGTTGGAGGATTGCTTGAGCCCGGGGGCTTGAGGCTGCAGTAAACTGTGATTGTGCCACTGCACTCCAGCCTGGGTGACAGAGTGAGACCTGTCTCAAAAAGAAAAAAAAATAAAAAGACAAAGGAACACTAAAAAGACAAAGGAACACTAAAGCCCACCCCATTTAGATGAAAAGAGAAAAAGAATGTTTTCCTTTGAGTTCTTTGGTTAGCAACTCTGTCCCCATTATGTGCACATAAATTATTTCAAATGGCAAAGAGCACAATGATGTTTGAGATATCATTGCTGGGAGCCAGGAGGGTCCCTGTTCTTTCCTTATCTGAGTATGACAGTAGCTTGAGTAAATCAGTGACCTCTCCTACTCAGTTTCTTTTTTTCTTTTTCTTTTCTTTCTTTTTTTTTTTGGAGACAGAGTCTTGCTCCATCACCAGGCTGGAGTGCCCTCTGGGCTCACTGCAACCTCTGCCTCTCAGGTTCAAGCGATTCTCATGCCTCAGTCTCTTGAGTAGCTAGGATTACAGGTGTGCACCACCATGCCTGGATAATTTTTTTTTTATTTTAATTTTTTAGTAGAGATAGAGTTTCACCATGTTGGCCAGGCTAGTCTTGAACTCCTGGCTTCAAGTGATCTGCCCACCTCAGCCTCCCAAAGTACTGGGACCACAGGCATGAGCCAGTATGCCTGGCCTTCTACTCAGTTTCTGTGTGCAAATGGTGATAAATCACTGCCCTTTCTTTCCGTGGCTGTGAGGATCATCAAATAAGCTCATATATTCAGATATGCTTTGGAAGGAGTAAAATGGCATTGGACATACCGGGCCATATAAAATGGAATAGCAAAACTAAACTGAAAGGAAATGACCTGTATACTTCTATTGGTCCATCGGGATTTTGGAAGTATCAGGGTAATTGAAATGTTTATTTTTCATTCAACTTTCAGGTAAAATGTAGACCCAGCGGGTGTTTATCCTCTAGGTGGTGTGTGTGATTGCACGTGTGACTCAAGGATGAGGTACTTGTCACACAGCTTTAGAATGAAACTTGAAAAGGTTACAGAGAGGGCTGTGAATTTTAACCTGTGCTCCAAGATGGAGTACTAAGCAGCACCTATCAGAAAAGCTCTTCCTTCGTCCTCCGGGTGGGGTGAAAAGGGAACTCTTGAATCTCCAATCCCACTTTCTCAGGTTCTATTAGTGGCTTTAGTGAAAGCAAACAGGACTCAGACAGGCAGATAAGATAACCACTATCTGAAGTGTGAGCCTGCAGTTTTAAATTGCCTATTATTTGGAAATACTTTCAGTCTCATTTGGATGCTAAGGGCAAAACTTAAATCTATGACACATAGCCCTAGACAACTTGTTTATTAAATGTGCAGAATAAAGATTTGATGCAAACTTCTATGGCAATAAACTAGGTTCATGGGTGGGTATTAGGTTAAACCAAACGAATTGCTGACATTCAAGGGATTTTTGGCTGCAACAGTTACATAGGCCAGAACTGCCTAATCTAATCCAGATTCTGTCACTGGCAAATTCGAATCACCCACAGGAATCTTTGACAGAATTTATATTAGTCATTCCTTACTTTTTGTGTGTGTGATAGTCTGGTATGTCTCTAATTGTCTCAAAGAGTATTGAAGTATACCTTAAATCAAGTTTACTTTCATGTATCTTTATAAATAAAAATATGTCATTGCACTCTTATTTAGTACAATGTGTGTTAATGTTAGAGAATAAACACAAATCTTGGAAATCATCATGATCATGCCTGAATTTGACCAGAATAGAGGCAGGCATTAAATCTGAATTAGCAATATCTTGTGTGTGTGTGTGTGTGTGTGTGTGTGTGTGTGTCTGTGTGTGTGTGTATGTGTGGTGCTACTGGTGGCTGTAGCAACATAACCACAAATACATGAATCTTGTAGTTGGATAAATCATTTTGATTCAGCCAACCTTTATTTTCTCAAGTGAACAAAATGCGGCTTTCCACAGTAACAATAATATCAGGTTTTTCACAGGGCTGCCATAGGATAGTATTTGATAATAAATATTTTCTATAATGAATGCTTGTTTTAGAATGTTGTTTTTATGGAAAAACCTCAGAAAGTTAAATCTTTTAATTCCACGATGAAGACTAGTCTGTCAAAATACTGTTTTTGTGATAATAAATGCAAAACCTACTATGCCATTTCTTACCAGCAGCCAAGTTTTTTTTTTTTTAATGTTTGAGAATTTCAGCAGTTGATGCAAAGTGGACATTATGAGCCACGGATCTATGTTCAGGAGTCAATTTTAGACATTTAATTTGAGTGGAATTTAAGTTTAGCTCCTCCCTTATCTCTTTGAAGTTGCTGGAGCCCTGTTGCATTTTAAATCTACTCAAAAGTGCCTATAGGAGCAAGACCCGCTGGTCGCAGCCACTGATGGAGTTCACGGCCAACCCTCTCCCCACTCCTGTCCCTATGCATTTGTTCATGCAGTTCCCTCTAGAAGAAACACACCTCTGGTCGTTTTTCTCTCTCTCTTTCTCTCTTTTTCTTTCTCTTTTTTTTTTTTTTTTTTTTTTTTTTTTGAGACAGAGTCTCACTCTGTCGCCCAGTCTGGAGTGCAGTGAAACGATCTCGGCTCACTGCAACTTCCATCTCCCAGGTTCAAGCGATTCTTGTGCCTCAACCTCCCGAGTAGCTGGGACTACAGGCATGCGACACCACGCCCGGCTAATTTTTATATATTTAGTAGAGACAGGGTTTTTCCATGTTGCCCAGGGTGGTCTCGAACTCCTAGCCTCAAGTGATTCGCCTGTCTCGGCCTCCCAAAGTGGTGGGAATACAGACGTGAGCCACCGCGCTCGGCCCGTTCTTCTTCTTCTTTTTTTTTTTTTTTTTTTTTTTTTCAAGCGATTCTCCTGCCTCAGCTTCCCGAGTAGCTGGGATTACAGGCACGCGCCAGCACGTCCAGTTAATTTTTGTATTTTTAATAGAGACGAGGTTTCACCATGTTGGCCAGGATGGTCTCGAACTTCTGATCTCGTGGTCCTCCCGCCTCGGCCTCGCAAAGTGCTGGGGTAACAGGCATGAGCCACCGCCCCAGGCCCGGTTCTTCTTACTCTTAAAGGCAGCCCAGACAGCAGCCCAAGAAGCCCCCCGCCCCGCCCCCCCAAACCTTAGTTTGCGTAAAGCGCCTCGATTCCGTGTGGTCATGGCTTTATATTTGTTCCTCTTCCAGTTGAAATAACTTGTGCGCCTATATAGGGCCTGGCCCGCGGTGGAATGGTTGCGGCTGCAGCTGGAATCGCATCACTTCCTCCTCCCCTCCCCCAGCACTGACACACGAGCCCCAGTGTCCTGAGGATGACTCCAAACAGCGTCGGGCCTTCAAGTGGAACCTCAGGCTTGTTGAGGAGTGGCCTGGAACTGCACCAGATTTCAGGGGTGCCTGGGGAGGCTTAGAGATGGGAGACGCCCTGACTTGGTTCCTTTCCAGAACATTTGGGAACACTTGGCTTGGTTTCAGGCACCAAAATGAGGACTCGCCCACGGTGGACTTAGTTCTGAGGTGGCCTCTTGCTCCCTCTAGTGGTTTAGAAATCACAGCCCTGCAGGAGGGTCAAAAACGGGTCCGGTTTTTCTCCGAGGAGGAATCCTCATTAACCATTTAGACATCTACTGCACAGTGAAGTCAATTCATGAATACGTTTCTGAGCAATCCAATAATTAACCAAATGCACACACAATAAGGACTTTGGACCGTCTTGTGGGATCCTTGGAGGACCTTGGATTCATTTTATAATGCAAACCTAACATGCTGTTAAGTACCCAAGGAATAATTGAAAATATGCTTTAATCAAAGCCAATCACCCTGTCATTGTCAGGCTGTGAAACATTAGCTCATGGAGCGGGATGACAGCACGCAGTTCTCTTATCGCTCCAAGATAACTCCACCAGGATGACAGAGAAGCATCAGATTTGGAGATGTCACTAGTCTGGAGTCTCAGTTACATTCAAATTTCATGATAGCCTATCCTTGGGGAACTGAATTGTCTCTTTTGAACAAAGACAATTTCCTAGTTGGGTGAGTTCAGTCATTTTGTGATTCAATATCAGATCATTACAGTTCCTTTGGGACATAAAAACTATCGTTTCTAGAGACAGAGGAGTGTACTTTGCTATGTATGTTCCTGCCCTATACATACACTTCTTATGCGACATGTATTTTCTGAATGACTTAAAAATAATAGCTGAATGTGGCATCTTTCTTCAGAATTGCACGAAGCTTTAAATATCACCTACTGTGGGGTGCAGCGGCGCATGCCTGTAATCCCAGCACTGGGGAGGTTGTAGTGGGAGAATTAGGCTTGATTTTCAGAGTTTGAAACCAGCCTGGGCGACATAGGGAGACACTGTCTCAATTATAAATAAATAAATCATCTCCTCAGGGAAGATTTCCTGAGGCACCAGACCAGCCTGGGCTTTCCACAGTGACGATGGCCTCCCACAGCACTGGCTGACCACAGAGCACTGGTCGTGCCTGCCATTTAATCAGGGCCTGGTTTGTTTTCCGTCTGTCTCCTCTGTCCAAAGCTGAGCTCCATGGTTGTTTGTCCATGACAGCATCCCAGGGTCTAGCACAGTGCCTGGTATAGGCGGTGCTGAATAAATATTTGTCAACTGATACAATCTAGCGGGGGTAAATGCTGAGGAGACAGACTGCAGAGGTGAGCTGGTGCTCATTTTTTTTTTTTTTTTTGAGACTGAGTCTGGCTCTGTCGCCCAGGCTGGAGTGCGGTGGCCGGATCTCAGCTCACTGCAAGCTCCGCCTCCCGGGTTCACGCCATTCTCCTGCCTCAGCCTCCCGAGTAGCTGGGACCACAGGCGCCCGCCACTTCGCCCGGCTAGTTTTTGTATTTTTTAGTAGAGACGGGGTTTCACCGTGTTAGCCAGGATGGTCTCGATCTCCTGACCTCGTGATCCGCCCGTCTCGGCCTCCCAAAGTGCTGGGATTACAGGCTTGAGCCACCGCGCCCGGCTTTTTTTTTTTTTTTGAGACAGAGTCTCACTGTGTCACCCAGGCTGGAGTGCAGTGGTGCCATCTCAGCTCACTGCAACCTCCGCTTTCCAGGCTCAAGTGATTCTCCTGCCTCAGCCTCCCAAGTAACTGGGATTGCAGGGGGCCACCACACCTGGTTAATTTTTGTATTTTTAGTAGAGATGGGGGTTTCACCATGTTGACCAGGCTGGTCTCGAACTCCTGACCTCAGGTAATCCACCTGCCTCAGTCTCCCAAAGTACCAGGATTACAGGCGTGAGCCACCGTGCCTGGCCTGATTCTTATCTTAGGGCTGTGAGGGAACCCTTCATTCAAATTATGAGCAGAAAAAAATACCTTATTAAAGGCTCAGGATAGTGAGATGCAGGGCTGAGATTAGCACCCAGGTGGCCAGTGCACATCTGCAACCACAGTGCAGCGAGAGAAACCCAGAATTCTCCCACTCAACTCCCAAGTCAAGCAGGAATCACCATCCCCTGGCTCGTGGAGCTGCATTTCTTTGCCAAGGGCCTGACGCAAACTGTCCTAAGCTCTGGGGGATGGTTTACCAGCAGGACTGTCCTATTATCTTAACATGTGTAGGATGTTTACCTTTCCAAAGGCATTTTTTTTTTTTTTTTTTTAAAAAACAGACTGGAGTACAGTGACATGATCTCAGCTCACTGCAGCCTCAGCCTCCCGGGCTCAAGAGATCCTCCTGCCTCAGCCTCCTGGGTAGCAGAGATGGCAGGTACATGCCACCACACCCAGCTAATTTCTCTACTTGTAGGTGAAATGGGGTTTCATCATGTTGGCCAGGCTGGTCTTGAACTCTTGACCTCAAGTGAGCCACCCTCCTTGGCCTCCTAAAGTACTGGGATTACAGGTGTGAGCCACCGTGCCTGGCCTCTAAAGGCATATTTTTAAAGCACTGAAAATTAAACAATAACATAAATACCTGGAAGCTCTGGAGGCAGCAAAGACAGAGGCCAAAAGTGTGCAGACTGTAAGAATAGAATAAAGAGTAAAGGTAAGACTATAAAGAGGAATGAAAATATGAGGCCAGGTGAAAAGATAGGGAAAAGAGAATGAATGTGCTCCTTCTTGTGTCCTTCAGCTTTCCTTCAGTATCACTGACTATCCGAAGAGAAATTTAGTTAAACAGGCAGCATGTATGAATTGAATGCTGGGAAAGAAACACATACATTTAAAATCCCACAGGAAAATTATAAATGTGAGCAGGTCAGCAGGGAGGCACCCAGCCTTGGTAGGCCTCCTGGGATGTCATGTAGCTGAGTGTGTGTTTTCAGCCCCGCTATATCCCAGGTTTCATTTTTGAGTGAGGGTGATTGTATCTGGAGTTAGAATGAGTAAACCCTTTTTGACTTTATTAGGTAGGATTGTTAAGGTTGGCTGTAAATAATAGAAAAAAAAATCAAAATAAGTGGCTTAACAAAGAGAGAGAGAGAAGGTAGAATTTTAGGCCAGGCACTGGCCTACATTTGTGGCTCATGCCTGTTATCCAAGCACTTTGGAAGGCCAGTGCAGGAGACCAGGAGGTCGAGGCTGCAGTGAACCATGATTTCACCAAGGCACTTCAGCCTGGGCAACAGAGTGAAACCTGGTCTCAAAAAAAAAAAAAGAGGCTGGGTGCAGTCGCTCACACCTATAATCCCAGCACTTTGGGAGGCCAAGGTGGGTGGATCACCTGAGGTCAGGTGTTCGAGACCAGCCTGACCAACGTGGAGAAACCCCATCTCTACTAAAAATATTAAAAAAAAAAAAATTAGCCAGGCATGGTGACGCATGCCTGTAATCTCAACTACTCGGGAGGCTGAGGCAGGAGACTCGCTTGAACCCAGAAGGCGGAGGTTGCAGTGAGCCGAGATTGCGCCATTGTACTCCAGCCTGGGCGACAAGAGCAAAACTCCATCTCAAAAAAAAGAGAGAGACAATTTTCTCTCTGCTCGCGTGGCTGACTCGCAAGGGCGCCACAGAAAGACAAGAAGCCCAAGAAGTCAACCTGGAAGTTTAATTTGGACCTTACTCATCCAGTAGAAGATGGAATTTTTGATTCTGGAAATTTTGAACAATTTCTATGGGAGAAGGTTAAAGTCAATGACAAAACTGGATATCTCGGGAATGTTGTTCACACTGAATGCTTCAAGAATAAAATCACATTCTTTCTCAGAAACAGTTCTCTAAAAGGTATTTGAAATACCTTACCAAGAAATACCTTAAGAAGAGCAATCTTCATGATTGGCTTCATGTGGTTGCATCTGACAGAAGACTTACGAACTTCATTACTTCCAGATTAGTCAAGAAGATGAATCAGAGTTGGAGGACTAGGCAAAGGCTTCCCTTGTAGGGCTTTGCTTATTAACAAAATAAATGAAGTATATGTGAGAAATACCAAGAAATTGGCTTTTAGTTTATCACTGAATAAGAAAAAAATTGCACTCTTTAAAAAAAAGAGACAATTTTCTTTCTGCTACATTTTCAAGAAAGCAGGAGGAAGATTATCAGGCTTTGTTTGGGGCTTAACGGTGAGGGATCTTCTACTTGATAGTACCACAGTGCACAGTTTCCCTTTTCAAGGTGGCCTTCTAGTCTAAGTTGGCTGCTGAGGCCCCACTCACACACCTGCTTTCTATTCAGCACAAAAGACCAGACTGAGAAGGATGCATCCTTTATTTTAAAAGCGCTTTTTAGCAGTTGTACTCACAACTCGTGCTTACGTCCTGTTGGCTGGAACTTTTCTTCATGACACATTGACCTGCAAAAAAGTTGGTGAAAGTAAAACTTCTGTTCCAGGGCGGGGGCAGGGGTGGGGTGGGGAATAAACTGAAATTAAAAATCAAGGACTCTATTACTGAGAAGGAAAGGAGAATGATTATTGGAGGACAATATGCAATATGCAGTCTTCATCACTGGAATTGAACATATATTTTTTTGTTCCTGAAACTGAGTCCTGCCTCACTCTCTCCAGGGCATGGTGAGGGGCGGGAGTGGTAGCTGGTAGAAAGCTAGTGTCCTTAAGACAAGGATTGGCTTTAATCCTGCTTTGGGTTTTTGGGTGATCTGAAATCCAAATGTGGACACAAATGTCTATTTTTGTGTTTGTCTTTGAGACAGGGTCTCACTCCGTCACCCAGGCTGGAGTGCAGTGGCGCGATCTTGGCTCACTGCAGCCTTGACCTTCTGGGCTTGGGTGATTCTCCCACCTCAGCCACCCAGGTAGCTGGGACTACAGGCGCCCGTCACCATGCCCAGCTAATTTTTTGTATTTTTAGTAGAGATGTGGTTTCACTATGTCACCCAGGCTGGTCTCGAACGCCTGGACTCAAGCAATCCACTCGCCTCAGCCTCCCAGAGTGCTGAGATTACAGGCATGAGCCACCGCACCCGGCCAAAAGTCTATTTAAGAGCACAAATGAGGGAAAAATAATCTAGCTTTGCCAATTATATTATCACTAAAGCTCTTACGTTGTTGTAAAAAGTCACCAGACATGTTGTATAATGTCACTTCTTCCTTCCTTCCTTTTTCTTTCTTCTTTCCTTTCTTTTTTTCTTTCCTCCCTCCTTCCTTCCCTCCTTCCTTCTCTCTGTCTCTCTCTCTCTCTCTCTCTCTCTCCCCCCCTCCTCTCTTTCTTTGGAGACAGGGTCTTACTCTGTCACCCAGAGCTGGAGTGCAGTGGTGTGATTATAGCTTACTGCAGCCTTGAACTCCTGGGCTTAAGCCTCCTCCCACTTCAGCTTCCCAAATAATGTTGAATTTAGATGATAAGTTTACACAAGTCTTTAAATTCAACAACTCTCATCCTGTGGATTCAGAGACAACAGCTGACTATCCAGGAGATAAAGATTTCTGGCTGTTCCTTTTCACTATCTTCTTTGCTTATTGGAAAATGCTGGAGTTACCCCAAATTCTGTCCTGTTTTTTTTTTCTCTCATTTTAATCCTTCTTGAGTTTTTTCCAATTTGTCATGTTTAAAAGTGGACTCATATTTTCTTTTCTTTTTTCTTTTCTTTTCTTTTCTTTTTTTTTTTTTTTTTTTTTTTGAGACAAAGTTTCGCTTTTATTGCCCAGGCTGGAGTGCAAAGGCGCGATTCTGGCTCACCGCAACCTCTGCCTCCGGGGTTCAAGATATTCTCCTGCCTCAGCCTCCCAAGTAACTGGGATTACAGGCTACTGGCTGATTTTGTATTTTTAGTAGAGACGGGGTTTCTCCATGTTGGTCAGGCTGGTCCAACTCCCGACCTCAGGTCATCTGCCTGCCTTGGTCTCCCAAAGTGCTGGGATTACAGGTGTGAGCCACCATGCCCGGCCGATCCTTTCCTTTCTAACCTTGTTCCTGGTTGTCCACCTACTGAGTAGACAGCACCAGCCATGGCCTCAGCCAGGTACCCCACTCTCCCTCACAGTTCACATTTAGCCAGTGAATGCTAGGCTTTCTATTTCTTTCTCTCTAATTCACTTTTCACTTTCTCCAAGCTCCTGCCATCCGCCAGGAACAGGGAAGCATCCTCTCTTGTTTGATTACAGCAGGAGCCTCCCTATCTCCTCAGATCATCCAGGCTGATCTCACTAAAAGTTCAACTCTGCTCCTGTCTTGCCCCTCTTTAAACCAGATTCTTCCATAGAATTAAGCCCAGGTTCTTTTGTCAATTGTTTTTCTTTTTATTAATAATAATAATAATTATTATTATTATTTTTGAGATTGAGTCTCGCTCTGCTGCCCAGGCTGGAGTGCAGTGGTGCGATCTTGGCTCACCGCAGCCTCCGCCTCCTGGATTCAAGTGATTCTCCTGCCTCAGCCTCCTGAGTAGCTGGGACTACGGGCACACGCCACCATGCCCGACGAATTTTTGTATTTTTAGTAAAGACAGGGTTTCACTGTTGGCCAGGCTGGTCTTGAACTCTTGACCTCGTGATCTCCCCACCTCAGACTCCCAAAGTGCTGGGATTACAGGTGTGAGCCACCATCCAGCCTTATTAATTTATTTTTTAGAGATGGTGTCTTGCTCTGTCTCCCAGGCTGGAGCGCAGTGGTGTGATCATAGCTTACCTCAGCCTCGAACTCTTGGGCTCATGCAATCCTCCTGCCTCAGCCTCTGGACCAGCTGGGAATACAGGTGTGTACCACCACACCTGGTCAATTTTTAATTTTTTTGTAGAGATGGAGTCTCACTATGTTGTCCAGGCTGGTTTTGAACTCCTGACCTGCAGAGATGGGAGGATCGATGGAGCCTTCCATCTCTGACTTTTAACATGGTCTAGAAGGCCTCCATGAGCTCCATCTCACCTCTTTTTTGCTCCTTCCCCGCGGACCTTTACAAGGTGCAGCCATTCCAAACTCCTTTCACTTCTGATTATCTCATGTTCTCTCTCACCTCCCGGCCCATGCAATGAGGTTGCTCCCCAACTACATTCTTACTCCTCTTAGATTTGCAGAGAAGCCTTCCCTGAAAGAAGCCCTCTCCCACCTCCCAGATTGGGTTAGGCTCCTCCTGTGCGCTGACTTCATTGTCTCCCTCCAACATTGCTTAGAACGCTAAGTTGCAACTTCATGTCTAATTGATTGCTCCACTAGTCCATAAAATCTAGGAGGAAAGGGCTGTATCCTCAGCCCTTGACACACGGCCTTGTACATCTTAAGTTTGCATATGAACCACTAGGACAACCCTATAGGTTGTGCATGATTATTCCAATTGTTGTCATTGCTGTTATTTTAAATAAAGATGGGGGCTCACTATGTTGCCCAGGCTGGTCTTAAACTCCTGGGCTCAGGTGATCCTCCCACCTTGGCCTCCTAAAGTGTTAGGGTTACAGTCGTGAGCCACCTTGCCTGGTCAATTATCCCCCTTTTAATAGATGCGCAGAGAGTCGAGATTCCACTGGTTTTCCACTGCAGTGTCTCTGCTGAAGACTTAAAAAAAAAAAAAAAAAAAAAAAATCACAGGGCTGTGCTGGACTGCTGGGACTTCCAGAGGACAAGGCCCTCTCTTCAGTGAGGCTGATATCCACAGAGCCAGCCCTCCTTCCCCTCCCAGCCACAGCTGTGTGTTGGAAAGCTGGAGGCCTGGGCCCCTAATAAAGAGCAGACCTCCCAATCTCCTCGTTCCCTCCCCCTCCCCTCACATGATTTTTCAAATTAAAAGCAACTAAAAGGAAAGACCTAAGGAGCAGGAGAGGGCGGAGGCACAACATGTTTAAACCGAGGAAGGGGGCTCTCTCGCGAGGGAAGGGGTATCCAAAAGCCAGATCCAGAGGGTTCCAGTCCTACCAGTCTGTCCCAGCCTCTAAGGAGTGTATGGCCCACCGGGCTGGACTGGACCAGGAAACAAGTTCTTGTCCTCAGGTCCGTAAACAAGCTGTGGTGTTAGGAACCCTCTGCTTCTACTTCTCCTTGGAGAGCGAGCCCCTCAAACCCAGAAGAGAGGCTGCACCTTGAGATCCAGCCAACAACCACAGAGAAGAGGAGGTGGGTGCGGAGTCCTGGGGAGGGTAACTTTCACCTCAAGCTGCACAGACCCATCTCGATCTTTTTGTAGAATTCTTCCTTTTTCAAGACTTGTGCCGTTCTGAATTCTGAGCGTGCAAAGAGACTCCTTAGAGCTAGCTTACAAGCCTCAGCTGGGGCAGACCCGAGGCCAGGGCGTCCCTCTCTCTGCGAGGATCCCTCACATCTGTGCGTCGCCTCCACTACCTCCGGGCAAAGGACCCTTCCCCCCAGGGAGGGGGCTATTCCAGATGCAGCCAAGGATTAAAGGGGGTGAGGGAAGGAGCAGTTCGCACCATTTTCTTTTGTAAACCACCAAACGGGCCCTTCGTTTTCAAACTGTGAAGCCAGAAACATCCCCTGTTCCCTTGCCCCGCCCATCACCATTTGAAAAAAATAATTCACAAGTTTAAACGTGATTTTCACAACTAACGGCTTTGATAACTGTTACATTCGTAAGGCTTCTAGAGCAAACGGACTTGAATTCTTCGAGGAAAGTACAATTGGGGGTGGGGCTGGGGAGCAGAGGAGGAGAAGACACAAAAAGCCAACTCAGCGGGAAGCGCCCTCAAAGCCAAAGGTGTGGCGCTCGGAGCTGCGGCCGCCCTCGCCCGGGAGTTGGGGCCGGGAGAACGGGCCCTGGAGGCAGGGCAAGGCACGGCGAGATTTTGCTTTTGTTTTTAGTGACCGTTTTGATCTGGTTGTAAAAAGTTTACGAGGCCCTCTTTTTGAAGGTGAGCTCATCGACTGCACCTTTTTATGCCCTTGCTCCCAATTTCATGTCGCCTGCTGGCGTAGATGCGCAAGGCCGAGGACAGAACTGTCACAGTCCCTACCCTTTTCTCCTAACTTCCCGGCCCGGCTCAATTCGGGAGTTGAGCCTCCTTCCTCTCCGCACGCAGCCTCCCCGACTCCCCGTTTGGGGAGAAAACCCACATGCTTAACCCCTTGATAATCCCTTAAGGAAAAAACAAAACAAAAAACCCCAAGAGGCTGAAAATTAGAATCCGGGCGCGGGTTGAGATCTGCGCAGAGCTGCCCAGGCCGGTGCAGGTCGCTCCTCTCCGGGTACACGTGATGGCCTGGTACCCTCCTCCCACCTCCCGCACGGCGCCCAGTCAGAAGCACAGGAAGGGGAGAAAAGACCCGCAGCCCGCCTCAGGAGGGCAAGCTTTCTGGCCCCCTGCCGTTCTGGGGCCATCCCGGACCCAGGGCGTCGAGGGACCAATCTGGAAGGATCTTAGAACAAACACTGGGAGAACGCGGCAAGAACTCGCCCCGCCTTCATCCGACGCTCCGGACTGACTGCCGGGCGCAGACCTGACTTCTCCCGAACCAGCCTCGTACCAGCCTTAGAAGGCGGAAAACAGGATTCAAACCCGCCTATGAGCAGTGGTAGGGGCGGGGGCTGTAGGGGCAGGACTCGGTTTAAGGAACCAACCGCCTCGGTTCGAGGGTCTCCTGTCCGGAGGTTGCTCCTGACCACTGGGTTTATTTTGTTTTGCAGAGGAGGCAGATGTTGACCTCTCTTCTTTGCACAGTCTCTCCGCGAAATCTTCCCCCAACCATTTGCTTTCTTGCGCCACCCCCCACCGGGGCACTATCCCCGGAGTCAGCTCCTCAGGCCTTTAAACCTTCCAGAATGTCACACATGGAAACCTTTAACAAATGTTTGTTAATGGTCATAACAAAGGCATCATTCAAATTAGGCAGGTAATTACTACCAGAAGGACAACTGGGTGCTCGCTTGCTCATCCATTGCTTTCTGCTTTAAACTCCTGAGGAGTCGCTGCCTGGAGCCACTCCCGCCCGGGCTGCTTTTCGGGCCCCATTAAACGGCTCTGAAATGAACTGTGAAGTTACCATTTGTGGGCGGAGAGCGCTGGGGCCCTGCGGACGGAAGACCCTGGCTTGACCGGGCTAGCAGTGTCGCCGAAACAAAGCAGTCCTTCTGGGTAGGCTCTCTGTCTCGCCTCCTACCCTCTGGGGCAACTCGCCTAAAAACCCAGTTCTCAATTTAACAGCAAGAAGCCCAGCAGCCGCGTTTGCCTTTTATTCCGCACTCTGATTTTTGGGGGGAATCGTTTGTCTCGCTCATTTTCTACAAACATTACGGTATCCTGTTAGCATTCCGAACAAGGGGCTGTTCATATATTTGCCTTCAATGATTTCCTGAAGGAACATGTGGAAGTAATAGCGAGCTGTGCAGTCACCCGAGCTGAAGATGCACGAGAGCAGGTCGCGTAGAAGAGCTGGGGCAATGGGGCCCCCAGCGCAGCCCCAGGCGCCCTATTTCCGAGGCTGATACCCCAAGATCCTGTCCTAATTAGACACAGCACCGCGCCCGTTGGAGTACTTCTCTGTGACTCTCCTCTGTCCACTGCACTGTGTCCACCCTCCTGGTGAAGGAGGAGACGGCTGTTGGACGTGCCAGTCCCAACCTGGCCACCTTGGCCATTTTCAGAGTGCTTGTGTGGGGGTGGGGTTGAGGGAGAAGGATGAAGGATGACCCCCAACCCCAACAAGAGAATTCAAAAATCAGAGAGCGAGAAAGGTGAACGCGCTCCCATCCCCCGCTGTCGCTGGGAAGCCCCACTCTGCCCAGGTCTGGTTTCTGGAGCATCAGCGCCCCCTTTCCCTCGCCGGCAGGATCGTTTCCTCCCGACACTGGCCTCGCGCCTTGGGCGCAGGGTTTGGGGCTCAGCTGTCAACTCCGAAGCATTCGTAGGGTTCGACCCACTCGGCGGGAGGGAACGGAGGGAGAATCAAAAGGCACCCTCTCCCACGACGCGGAGGCGGCGGGACGATTCCCCAAACGCCCAAACTTGAACTTTTTTGTATGCGAGTTAGAAGCCAGGACAACCTCGCCCAGATAACCCCCAAAACAAAGGCACGACCAGATAAGTGACTTAAAGGGAGTAAAGGTCGTTCTATCGGAGAACGTTCCAAACCTACACAGACCCTCTTTTCTTTGTACCCTATTTCAGACTCCACCCAGTCTTGCACACACACACACACACACACACACACATCCCACACACAAAATAAAAACTCATCGTTGTCATATTGGACTCAACAGTTTGCCTAATCCCATTAAAGAACTAGCAACTATATAGCCCTTAGCCCTTCCCCTAAAAGACCCTTAGTTCAAAACCGCGCAACCGCTTGGAGATTTCTCCCGAGGGCCCTATTTCTAGTTGGGCCGAGTTTGTAGAAGGGACGTTTCTTGATTCTAGATTTATATTCTCTCTGGGTATTAAATGCAACTTTGTATGTTCCTTTTCTTGTTTTCAAAGAGAACACAAAACTATAGCAGTCTAAGAAAATAACCCCAAAATCGGGAGGCAAACTCATTCTGGAAATGATGGGCTGTTTGTAGTTTCACAAAACCGCTTTCCCGGCAGAGCACCAACACTTCCCCCTTCCACCCCCCCATCCCATCTGGTCGGCTGCTCCCCGCCCCCCAGTTGTTGTCGAAGTCTGGGGGTTGGGACTGGACCCCCTGATTGCGTAAGAGCAAAAAGCGAAGGCGCAATCTGGAGACTGGGAGATTCGGAGCGCAGGGGAGCTTGAGCGAAACTTTTATTTTGAAGAGACCAAGGTTCGGGGCGGGGGGGGGCTTATTTCCTGACAGCTATTTACTTAGAGCAAATGATTAGTTTTAGAAGGATGGACTATAACATTGAATCAATTACAAAACGCGGTTTTTGAGCCCGTTACTGTTGGAGCTACAGGGAGAGAAACAGAGGAGGAGACTACAAGAGATCATTGGAGGCCGTGGACACACTCTTTACTCCATGTGTGGGACATTCATTGCGGAATAACATAGGAGAAGGTAAGGAAGAAGAAAAAATGATTTTTTGTTTATAAGAGAAGTCCCTGATCAGACTCTGGGACTGGAGAAAGCGAAGTAACTTCAAACTTTGGGCGACAAGAAAAAAAAATGGAGCTGGATTCCAAATGTGTGTCCAGAGAGCAATTTTTTTTTTTTTTTTTTTTTTTTTTTCGGAATAAACTTCACTTGGGGATGGGTGGGAGATAACCATAGAATTAGAAAGTCTAGGGATTTTTTTTTAAACACACATTTTCCAGACCTATTTTTAAAAAACAATGTTTTTCTAACAACCCTATGGCCTCCCAAAGAAATTGTTTAGGCTTACATTTTTGAGGTTTCTTTTGGGAGTGGGGGTGGTGTTCATGAATACTGGGCCGAACACCAAGGAACTGGGGGTGGAGGCAGAGGTGTTTGCCCTCTTCTTGGCAGTGAGTCCTGGAAGGCGACAGGTTTTAAATGAGTGTTTTCATTCCTCGCCTGCGGTTTGGCGGGACAGCGCTGCAGCCCGTGGTGTGGAGCGCGGCTGGGGGACCAGGGGAGGTGGGGAGAGGGGAGCGCGGAGTGGGGCGCGGGAAGGGGTTGCTGGTCGCAGGAGGCGGGCAGGGCTCGGCTGGAGACCGGACCTCCGTGCTGGCCTGCAGCACATGGAGCCGGTCGAATGCGCGTAATTACTGGACGGCGCTGCTCTGGGTGAGAGTCCGGGCCAGATTTGGCGCAGCTGTGACGCGGCTGCGGGACAAGCAGAGGGGCGCGGGCGTGGGTAAGGGTTTGGGGCGCTCTGGAGGGGTTTGTCGGGTCAGTGAGGTGCTAGGGAGAGCGGGTGCCTGCTCGGCTGTACGCTCGGGTTGCACGCCCTAGCGCGGGGGCGACAGCGGCGGCGCGGGCGGGCGGTCTGGAATAATGACAAACACATTTGGCCCTGAGTGAAGAAGTCGATGTCGCCTCGCATTCCAGCAACTGGGATTTGAGGAATTTCGAACCGCACACCAAGGGGTCCTCATTGTGCGCCGTGGCCCCCGCCCCCGCCCGTCTCCCCGCGCCCCCTCCTCGGTGGAACCGTTTCTGCATTGCCCGGGGCTCTGCTGCCGCTCAGTTCTGGCCTCAGGCAGGAAGAGAGGAAAGGTCTCCAGGAAAGTGTCGAACTTCTTGTGAGTAAGTTAGGGACCACTTGGAACTGGGGAAATTTGTTTGCAGGTAATAGAAAGGTGGGAGGTAAACCACATTCTCCCTCCGGGCAACTGAGCCCTGGGCACCCCCTACCCGGCGCCCCTCTCCGCGCGGGGGTGCACGGCACTTGCCGTCTGCGCTCGCCCAGCGCTGCTCGGTCCTCTCTAGTCGCCCTTTTTCTCCATTCTTCTCCCTGCCGGGTTCAGAGCCGTCTGTGCGTACTTCTCCTTCCTCTGCTGTCTACCCCCATGGAAACAAGGTTTATACACGATTAACTCCGCCCGGCTGCGTCCGGGAAGCGGGCTGCGTCCGTTTGACTCTGAATATGTGGGATCAGCTGTTCTATTCCGAGAGGGTGACGGCCAGGTCGGAGCGACAAGGAGTGTGGCCCGACCCGAGTCCGGTTGCCGGAGGAAGCCAGGAGCCGGGGCCGGGCCAGGTGTGCGGGAACTGCCGGTGACCTGGCCTCGCGTCTTGGTCGGGAGGGACTTGCTGCCCAGGCCGGCTGTCCGTTGTGCATCCCTCCTGCAGCCAGAGGGCCGGTCCCGCACTTCGCTCCCCCAGTTCTGCTAAGACCTCAGGATGTGCGCAAAGAGTGCCTGGAAGAACTTGCCACTCACTCCATCTCCCTAGGTGGGAGGCAAGCATGGATGGGACCCCCTATCAGGTCCCGACCGCCCCACGTCCGAAAAGCCCCGGGCTGGGCGGTGTGGGAAATGGCTTTTTGGCTCCGAGGCCGAATTGCTCAATGTTTTGGACCGACTCGCCTCGCCGCGGTCGCTCCTGACCAGAACTAGACAGATTTTTGGAGCAGGGAGAGGCATCCAGGGCAAACGAGGCACGACAATCCTCCGCAGTGCATCTCACCCGACAAACATCCCGCAGCTACAGAAGGGGAGGAAGGGGTCCCGGGCGTGCGCACCTCACCAGCCGCCGCGCTGTCCCACCCCCGACCCCTAATCTGGTCAATCTGGACCCCCGCACTGCCGAATTGCATCCCCTCCCTCTTCTCTCTCTCTCCTCGGCCTCCTCCTTTCCACAATCCTCACTATGAGGAGGCCCTGCCTCGCCTTCCCGACAGGCGCGAGGCCGAGCAGCCTCGCTTTGACGCACAGGTCAGGCCCTACTTCGGAGCTTGCACAGTTTTGGGTTGAGCCAAGTGCAGCTGGACCTCGTTCACAAGAGTGAGGAGGCACGAGAGTGGGGGGACGCCAAGAATGAACCCGTCATTAGCCCCCGGTGCCCTGGCTCTTGTTTAAATCCTTAGATCGAGAGGGACTTGAAGGAGAGCCCAGGCTCCCAGCTCTCCGCCCCTGGGCCAGTTTCCTCTCGGGACGCGGACTGAGGAGGGATGCAGGGGGAGGGGCATTGGGCTGGGCTTTCCAGCTGCAAACACGTCTGGCGCCGAGGCGGGCCCATTTTGTGCCTCCTGGGGACAGACCGTGGGCGGCGCGCAGCGGCGGGACGCATTTTGGGGACGTGGTGGCCAGCGCCTTCCTGCAGACCCCGCAGGGAAGGACTCCCTCTGACCTCCGGGGAGCTGCGACCAGGTTATACGTTGCCGGTGGAAAAGTGGCAATTCTAGGAAAAGAGCTAAAAGCCTGATCAGTGACCGAAAGGTGTGGGTCTCAGGGTCCCCCTGGTCTAACTCGCCGGGTCCACCCGCAGTATCAGCCTTGGGGCGGCAGATAATCTTTCGGTCTCGCCTGGGGCGCAAGATACAGGATCGGGGCAAATGGCTTCTCCCAATTTCGCCCTAGTTCAGTTTCTGCCAGATGGTTGTCGTTTGCTGAAGTGGCTCGGCGGCATTTCCTTTTGTTTTAAACTGATCAGTGAGCGAACCCGGGATGGGCTGAAAAAGTAGATTGTAGGAGGGAATAATGGGAACCCCGACTTGGGGCGCCTCCTTCCCTGCCTCCTGCTGCAGTTTCTCGGCCCCCGCGAAAGGGTAGCTACAAGCGCGGGTGGGCGCGGACTCGTCAGGGGGCAGAGGCGGCTAAGGCGCGTGTCGGGCAAGCTGGCACCAGAGGGCACTTTTTTTTTTTGGACAGAGGCTCACTCTGTCGCCCAGGCTGGAGTGCAGTGGTGCGATCTCGGCTCACTGCAACCTCCGCCTCCCGGGTTCAAGCGATTCTCCTGCCTCAGCCTCCCAAGTAACTGGGATTACAGGTGCCCGCCACCACCCCAGGCTAATTTTTGTATTTTTAGTAGAGACGGTATCACCATGTTGGCCAGCCTGGTGTCGAACTCCTGACCTCAGGTGATCCGCCCACCTCGGCCTCCCAAAGTGCTGGGATTACAGGCGTGAGCCACCGCGCCGGGCCAGGAACAGTTCTTAAATGCCGAGAGGGCGCAGGCTAGCTCTCTCCAGCATTCCATGTGAGCCGCTACCCACTGCCGGGCGGCTCTCGTGCCCATAGGAGGCGCTGGCGAGCGTCTGTAACCCTAAACCCCTCGGCCCCTTTTCCCCCACCCGCCCGGCCTCTCTTCCCGCTCTCCCCCCTCTCCCCACACCCTGCCCGGCCCCCTCTCGAGTCTCAGTTGAAAACAATGCAAACGCCGAGCTTTGTGCCTGGGGCGCGGCGGCCTTTGCAGCTCTGAGGTACAGAGTGCGGCGCGCACGGACGCAGGTCCAGGGAGCGGCTGGGCATCGCCACCAACCCCGGGACAACCGAGCCGCCGAGGGCGTGGTGGAGGCGGGAGGGCGAGCCGACCGCGCAGTGTTCCTCTGGATCCCGGGGTCAGAAACCGGACGGTGGCTGGGGCTGGACTGTCCGAGCGCAGAGCCTCCCGGGTGAAGTCTGCGCGCAGCACTCCCGGCAGCGCTGTCGGGGACCAGGAGCCTGTGCTGTGGGCTAGCGGGCCGGCGAGCCGGGTAAGATTCGCGGGGCTGTCGCGCCCTCTAGTGGGCTCTGGGGGCGCATCCGGCTTTCCCCAGCCCCGGGCGGTCGGCGCCCGGATCTCGGTGGAGCGCGGCGCTGGAACCCCGGGGGCCCGGAGCGGAGGCTAACCTGGGTCACCTTTCCTTTCCTCCGGGCCGCCAGTGGACGCCTCGCAGGCTCTGTGTGGGCCCAGAAAGCGCCAGGTGGACGAGAGGGGGCCGAGGTCGCTGGGTTTGGATTGAGAATGGAGCGTCCTTTTAGTTCAATGTGGGAGAAGCAGGGGAGGATGGAGGAGGATGGAGGAGGATGGAGGAGGATGGGTCCCGTGCGTTCTCGGGGGACAGGCGCCGTCTTCTGCGTTCCAGCCCCTCGCCAGCTCCCTTTCCCCTCGGGCGGCCTGTTGCTGTTTGTTTGTTATACGACCCTGCGTTATTGTGCAACGGGAACAGTCGTTTCTAATGCGCCCGCGGTTCCCGGGCTGCGCTGCCGTCGCGGCCTTCGCCGGGCTGGTTTATGAGGGGCAGCGGTGTCGCGCGGACAGATAGGGCAGCGCAGCCTGGGAACGGCGTCGCGGCCAAGGCGGTCCCCCGCCCCGAGGGGGCGGAAATGCTGAGGTGTCGAGAGCGTGGGTTTCACAGAACCCGAGTAGCGAGTCCGGCTGAGTCTCTGCGGCCTGGCCCGGCAGCGTCGTCTTCCCGGCTCCCGAAGCCCCGCTGTCCCAGCGCACCCGCTCCCAGTGATGGGGATGGTGATGGGGACGATGGGGAGATGTCCGCCTACCCCGTATTCTTCTGGGGTCCCGAGGAGATTTAGCCATTTTCAACAGCAGTTTTCGTATTTCTGCTCAAACCCCGCGGGCTTTCAACTGAGGTCGCCACGAAAGCTAAAAGTACAGCCTAAGGAAGGGGGAGACTGGAAGTTAAGATTTGGGATAGTGGAGCTCAGAATTCCTGGCAGACGCGTCTGTGTCGCAACCCCTGGACGCACGTCCTTCGACCAACACTGCCATCTGCTGGCCACTGGCAAGAACTACCGCGATCCGCTGTGAGAATGGGCTTTGCGGAGACTCCAAGCTAGTACTGGCATTAGGAGGTGCTTTTTTTTGTTTTATTTATTTATTTATTTATTTATTTATTTATTTATTTATTTATTGCTCTGTAGGACCGTAATAGGTGACTGATTTTCTTTTCCTGTGAGGCTACAAGAATTGCTGGAAGACAGCATTTTTATTTCGTGGAAATTTGTGTTTCGCCTTGGTTATTAATGCTTTGCATTTACATAGTGAACATATTATCAGAGCAGGCCTGTGAGGAAGGTAGTGGGGGGTATTGGTGTTCCCGTTTATGAGTGAGGAGACCTAAGTCGGGGCCTTGGTGACCTCAAGATAAGGTTGTGCCATTAGGAGTCACACCCGTTTGGTGACATTCAAAAGGATATGTCATTTTATTCTCCCGTGGTTAAATATCTGGTGAAAGGAGAGCACCCATGTTTATGAGCCCAGATTGTCCCATAAAACGCTCCTGTGTAAAAACACTCCAGCCTCCTCCCGTTACTGGAATGTCTGATGGAGCTCCGGGAGCTCAAAACAACAAAACAGGCTCTGGTAGGGTGCAGAGGTCCTGGTAAACACACCCTCTGCTGGAAAACAGGGAGAAGTTTCCATCAGTGTAGACCTGCACTTGGGTTGCCTGGGCTGAAGTTAGGAGACTGCGTAGAAAAAGGAAGATGTGTAATTTTCACAGTTAGAATTAACTTAGGAGAGCTGAAATTAGCTGAACCTCGGAAATCTGAATCTTGAAGTCACCAGTGGCTTTTGGGACTGTAAGAGAGTCTCCTGTGGTCTTTAATCATGTGAGGGTGGGGTGAAATTAAATATTCAGTGGTTCTGCAATGGGATGCACTGTGCAATTGGTGATTGAGAAGCAAGCTCTCTGGCTTTAGGAGAAGAATGTCTTGCTCTTAGTCCTTCTGGAAATAGAGCCTTGCATTGCCTGCTGTCTCTTTACACTGCTTTGGGTTATACAGTCGTCTTCAATGGCTCTTTACTTCTGTTTTAAGGGCAGGAGATGGCACCCTGTTAAAGAGAAAGGATAGTAGCTGCAAAAGCATTTGTTTCTCTGTTTCTGTGACTGTATATGTTGGCTCATCTTTGAATGGTCTTTATAGCTACACCAGGCTGGAGGTAACAGGGTCATGGGAGTGGACTGCTGGTGTGGGCTGAATCACAGTTCAGATCCATGTCTCCAGGAGGCAGGAGGTGCAGGGCAAGTCATGTCGCTTCTAGGGCATCCGTCACTTTCTTAGTTAAGGAGAAGTTGAAGGAGCTGATCTAAAATATCTTGGGAGTCTGCAGAAAAAGTAGTGAAAACCAAAGCACTTTCAATTAAAACTCTACAATGTAGTCCTTAAAATAATGCCACAAGGCAAGCAACCAGTCAGGCCTTACTAGTGCTTCCTAGAAGAAGAGACTGAGGTTCAGAGAGTTGGACAGAGTGTCAGATTTGGGATCAGTGGCTAGTCCAATGTGATTTCCATCCTTTCTTCTGAGAGAAAGCATAAGAAGGCCAAGAGGATGGGGGAAAAGCACAAGTCACCTGCCTGAGAGTCAACAGGGCAGGGATCTCTTTCTCAGTTTGCTTCTCTAAGTTATGGCAAATGCTTTTTGAGCTGTGATTATTGAAGATGGGGGCCGAAGTTCAACATGTAGTTGGCATGAGGGAAGTAATCATGATTGAAGAAAAGATTTGGTTGAAATCCATCGTTCTTCTCTGCAAAGGGGGCTGTTCTCATGGATTCTTAGTAGTGCCATGTTTCTCAGAATTTGTAGCTTCAATTACTTATATTTGCACACCTGACTTTAGATGAGCACTGGAATAGCAGTTACTAATTAAGGACGAGCATTTAGAGTAGAAAAAGTGGCAGGAACAGCCAGATTCACTCCCAGAGAGCCTCACTACAGGTCTGATAGGTGAGGAAAGTCCCCATCTTTCCCATTTTTCTTCGTTACCTCCCTGTGGGGCAAGCACTGCCATTATTCATGAGTCACCTGTCTGAGTTATAGATAAGTAATGACATGAAACTTCACAAACACGCTGAGCACAGTGGCTCACGCCTGTAATCCCCGCACTTTGGGAAGCCAAGGCGGGTGAATTGTTAATGCTTTGCATTTACATAGTGAACATATTATCAGAGCAGGCCTGTGAGGAAGGTAGTGGGGGGTATTGGTGTTCTCGTTTCTGAGTGAGGACACCTATGTCAGGGTCTTGGTGACCTCAAGCCGAATGCTCAAACTGCTACTGCTACTCCTAAGGTTGT
The DNA here is from genome assembly GCF_003255815.1 of Theropithecus gelada. Taxonomy (NCBI): domain Eukaryota; kingdom Metazoa; phylum Chordata; class Mammalia; order Primates; family Cercopithecidae; genus Theropithecus; species Theropithecus gelada. Next base: position 87,663,887 of record NC_037672.1, on the reverse strand, counting down.
GCCATTAGGAGTCACACTCGTATGCTGACATTCAAAAGGATATGTCATTTTATTCTCCCGTGGTTAAATATCTGGTGAAAGGAGAGCAGACATCTGGTGAAAGGAGACCAACATATACAGTTACAGAAACAGAGAAACAAATGCTTTTGCAGCTACTATCCTTTCTCTTTAACAGGGTGCCATCGAGACCAGCCTGGCCAACATGGTGAAACCCTGTCTGTACTAAAAATACAATAAATTAGCTGGCCATGGTGGTGGGCACCTGTAGTACCAGCTACTCGGGAGGCTGAGACAGGAGAATCGCTTGAACTTGGGAGGCAGAGGTTGCAATGAGCTGAGATCGCGCCACTGCACTCCAGCCCAGGCGACAGTGCGAGACTCTATCTAAAAAAAATTAAAAAAGAAAAAAAGAAACTTCGCAAACAGGCCTAGATTTCTACCCAGGGAACCACTGTTACTGGAGACGGGAGTTTGGAATCTTAAGCAACAAACGTGTTTATTCTCTTGCTTCCTGATGGCTTGCTCAGAGGGCCTGTTTCCATTGCCTACTTTTTTTGAGACGGAATCTTGCTCTGTCACCTAGGCTAGAGTGCAGTGGCAAGATCTTGGCTCACTGCAACTTCTGCCTACTGGGTTGAAGCCATTCTCCTGCCTCAGCCTCCTGAGTAGCTGGCATTATAGGTACCTGCCTCCATGCCTGGCTCCTTTTTTTTAATTTTAGTAGAGATGGGATTTCACCTTGTTGGCCAGGATGGTCTCGAACTCCTGGCCTCAAGGGATCTGCCCGCCTCAGCCTTCCAAAGTGTTGGGATTACAGGCATGAGCCAATATGCCTGGCCTCATTGGCCACTTTATATGTCAGTAAATAATCTTTCCTGGCAGAGGGTCCACTGTATCTGGAGGCACTGAAGGAAATCTGGGAGTGTCTGGCGAGGGCAAAGCACTGCTTAGAGCTTGCACAGGAAAAGCAGTGAGCCCTTCTTTTAAGCTCAAGAATGCTTTAAAGATGCATCTTTGGCAAGTCTTGCCAAAGAAATATGGGATCTAAATGTGATAAAACCAAAGACATCAAGCTGGCTCTGGAGGCCTTCTTTGAAGTTTGCTGAGTGGATTGTCAGTGGGAGGCTGGTATTTACATGTACAAACACACAAGTGTGCGTTACTGCTAATTGTGGTAAATCAGGCTGGTCAGCCTCTGGGGCCCACTGTGCCTGCCACCGCAGCAGTATGGAAGCCCTGCATCCCAGACACATGTCAGCATCCTCAGAGGCCATCAGCCAGCCAGCATTGTGTGAATTGCATTTGGGTTCACAGCACTGTAATTGTGTTTCTCCTGCTATGGTGAGCAAAGGAGGAAAATGGAAGGAGGAAGTGTAATTTGCCCTAGGAAATAGTCAGGCAGGCGGCACACAGGGGTGGGATATGGCTAAAACACTGACCTTCCCTTGAGAGAGACCATATGGTGAAGTGGAGAGGGCATAGCCTTTGTATCACACAGACCTTGTGTTCGAATCCTGGCTCTGTCACTGGCTGTGTGACTTTGGGTCATTTGCAAAACCTCTCTGAGCCTCAACTGCCACTTCTTAAAATCAACTCTAAGTAATCTCTAAGGGTTATTCTTCACAAACAGAGCATGTACATGCAAACTTTGGCTTAGTAAATAATGGTTTCTCATTCTCTTATTTTGTTTTCTACGTACCCCACTCCCCTTCCTGTTAGGAGCCTTCCACCTTTTATTCTGTGTTTTCTTCCTTTCTTATTTTCCTGGTGGCATTCAATAAAGCAGAAATCTGATTTCTGCAAAGCAGGCCACCTTACAGGAGAAATGCATGATTAGGCACCACCAAAAACTTTGTTTAGGCTATTATCTTCTGGATCCTCTCCAACCAAACTAAACTCAACTAGGGATAAACACAGCAATACAGGAATACATTGAATTTCTCTCTTACTCTCTCTTTTTTTAAACTAGTTTACTCAGGAATCACATGCACACATATTTTAGCTTCCAAAGTCAATGATGGAACACATTGAGTCCCATTAGGCTCACTCCATTGTATGAGTTAGCATCAGAGGAGTTCTTACCAGAGTGTCTTCATCTTGAATAGGGCCTAGGTAAGAAGAGGATGAGACCTGCTGGGCTGCATTCCCAGGAGGTTAGGCATTTGTAGTCACAGGAGAGATAGGAGTTGGAACAGGAGTTGATAGATACAGGTCATAAAGACCCCAGTAATAAAATAGGTTGCAGGCCAGGTCTGATGGCTCATTCCAGTAATCCCAGTACTTTGGGAGGCCAAGGCAGGAAGATTGCTTAAGCCCAGGATTTCAAGACGAGCCTGGACAACATAGTGAGACCTTGTCTCTACAAACAATAATTTTAAAAACATGAGCTGGGCATGATGGTGCAGGCCTATAGTCCCAGCTACTGGTCTGAGGGGTGGTTGGGGGTGCAGACTGAGGTGGGAGGATAGAGGCTGCAGAGAGCTGAGATCAGGCCACTGCACTCCAGCCTGGGTGATAGAATGATACCCTGTCTCAAAAATAAATAAATAAATAAGCTAGCAAAACCAGGATGCAGTGAAGAAGCTGGCCAAAACCCGCCAAAACGAAGATGGTGATGAAAGTGACCTCTGGTCATCCCTACTGCTTATTATACACTAATTATAATGCATTGCCATGCTAAAAGACACTCCCACCGGTGCCATGGCAGTTTACAAATGCCATAGCAATGACCAAAGATACTCTGTACGGTCTAAAAAGGGGAGGAACCCTCAGTCCTGGGAATTACCTGCCCCTTTCAGGGAAAACTCGTGAATCTTCTACTGCTTGTTGAGCATACAATCAAGAAATAACTATAGGTATACTCACTCAAGCAGCCATGCAGTTGCTGTACCCATGGAGTAGCCACTTTTTTAGTCCTTTACTTTCTTAATATATTTGCTGTTATTTTACTCTTTGGCTTGCTCTTGAATTCCTTCCTGCATGAAGCCAAGAACCTTTGTGACCTCCCAGGTCGAACCCCAATTTTGAGGTTCACCCTGTGACATCTTTTCTGGTGACCAATGACGGGACAATGGTGACCTCCCATTGACTTTAAATTAAGACTGATTGGCATTGTGTGGGCTTCACTAGTGGGTGAGTCTCTCCTTGCCCAGATTCAGCTTGCTAACATTTTTTTCCCTTCAAATTGGCTCCTTTGTCCTTTCTAATGTTCTTTATTTTGGACAGATGGGAAAGTGGCTGTGAGGCCTCTGGCTTAGCAGCCTGATAGCGGCCTCCTGTTGTCTGGTTGCCCCAGATGGGAGCATGCCTGGCTGGTCACATCTTTTGCAACCCACCTTGTCATCCCTTCTCTGAGACCTTTTCTCTTTAGTTTCTTTTTAAAAAAATTTTTAAATTAATTAATTAATTAATTAATTAATTTTTAGAGATAGCATCTTGCTCTATTGCCCAGGCTGGAGTGCAGTGGCATAATCATGGCTCACTGCAGCCTGGACCTCACAGGCTCAAGTGATCCTTCCACCTCAGCTCCTGAGTAGCTGGGACTATAAGGCACGCACCACCACACCTGGCTAAATTTTGTGGGTTTTGTTTGTAGAGACAGGGTTTTGCCATGCTGCCCAGACTGGTCTTGAACTCCTGGGCTCAAACGATCTGCCTGCCTCAGCTTCTCAAAGTACTGGGATTATAGGCATGAGCCACTACACCTGGCCTGTCTTTAGTTTCTAATGACTGGCTGTTTGACTTCTCTGCTCTTCGGGCTGATATGCTTATTTCATGTTTGTTGTCTTTGCCTTGGCTATTTGGCAATTGTTTAAGGCAGGACACTTGTTTGTGAGAGTTCTCCTGTTGTGTTGACCCTGGGACACCAGAGTCATCGTTCTGTAGCTCCAATTATGTTAGGTCTCATACTTTTGGGGTTCACTACTGGCCATCCCCCAGATGCTCTGGGGTTTTTGGGGTTTTTGGCATTTGATTGGGGACCCTTGTTAGCTGATTCTCCAGGTTTTGTGGCATTTGGATGCTCCAGGGTGTTTGGCACTGGCATTCCCCTCTAGCATTGTGGGTTAGAGTCCCACCCAAGGGGAATCTTAGTCTTGCCTTTTCTTGTTTTCTACTCTAAAATTATCATTTTCTGTAAAAGCATTTTCTTATTGTCACTTCATTTAATTTTTTGCTCCAGGAGGTGGGAATTTGCAGGGGAAAATAATTGGACTCTCCCTACACTTAGAAAAACTTCTGTGTCTGTTGAGATCCTTGTTAGACAAAGGGACAGTGGTGAGTCCCAAAGGACTCATCACTAGGGTGCCTTTTAGGCAATTGGAGCAAATTCAAATTAGCAAACAAAGTTTAGCTATTTGGATAAGTCCCAGTTTTGTCAGGGAAATAATTTGGGTTCAGCTATCTTTTATAAAATAGTGCATTTGCCGGGCGCGGTGGCTCAAGCCTGTAATCCCAGCACTTTGGGAGGCCGAGACGGGCGGATCACGAGGTCAGGAGATCGAGACCATCCTGGCTAACACGGTGAAACCCCGTCTCTATTAAGAAATACAAAAAAACTAGCCGGGTGAGTTGGCGGGCGCCTGTAGTCCCAGCTACTCGGGAGGCTGAGGCCGGAGAATGGCGTGAACCCGGGAGGCGGAGCTTGCAGTGAGCTGAGATCCGGCCACTGCACTCCAGCCTGGGCGACAGAGCGAGACTCCGTCTCAAAAAAAAAAAAAAATAAAAAAAATAAAATAGTGCATTTGTGTTTCTACATTATGGCTAGAGCTCAAAGATAAAAGCTATTGGATCTATGTTTGTGTGTGTGTATAAATGTCTAGATGTGTTTATGTGTATGTACATTTATTGTGTTATATATTGTGTCTACAGGGTACCAAATTGGCTTATAAATAAAAGAGTGCTCATAAAAAAAGTAAATAAGTCCAAGCATTTCTCAAGCTCACGTAACTTAAGTTTGCTAAAATTTAGAGTTACTAAAAATTCATATATAACTCTGTATAAATGTGCCAAAGAAGATATGCTCTTAGTGAAAATAAATTCTTTTTGGCCAATTCAGATGTCATTTATATGTGGGGTTTAAAATACGAGTTTAGAAAGAAAATAAAAACAAGTAGAAAGAAATAAAAAACAATAAGTAGTGGAGAGAGATGTGAGGAGAGTTATGAATATGAAGATGTATTTTGGTCAGGAAGGTTATAAATAAATTTTATGAGAAAGGATCTTAATATGATAAATTCTTGTCCTAAGGTAGAATGACTGATTGTTTAGAGAAGAAGGAAATACAGGACAAATCAGAAAGCCCAAGCATGTTGTAGATGACCTGTGTAAGTCATGGTAAAGTTTATAAAAGATAATTAATTAAAATTTAGATGTAATTAGCCATAACTGAAAGGAAATTAATTAATTAATTAATTAATTAATTTTGAGAAGAAGTTTTGCTTTTGTTGCCCATGCTGGATGCAATGGCATGATCTTGGTTCACTGCAACCTCCGCCTTCTGGATTCAAGTGATTCTCCTGTCTCAGCCTCCTGAGTAGCCAGGATTACAGGCATGCACCACCATGCTTGGCTAATTTTGTATTTTCAGTAGAGATGGGGTTTCATCATGTTGGTCAGGCTGGTCTTGAACTCCTGACCTCAAGTGATCCACCCACCTCGGCCTCCCAAAGTGCTGGGATTACAGGCGTGAGCCAACTCATATGCCCCGCCAGGAAATTTATTTATAATAGTCTATCTAAATTTTGGTGCCCTATGTTAAAACAAGTTTGTCTTAAAGTATTGGTTGGCTTTCAGTAAGATTGCAAGAAATACTGACTTTTAATTCTAGAATATGTTTCCTTTGAAGGCCTCTCAGATTTATATCTGTTCCTTTTCCCTTGAAAAAGTATATCCTTTGTAAGCTCAAAACTGACTTCCCTAGACTCCTTTTACGAAAAGCAATACAGTGCTTGTTTCAGGCTGTGGCTCAATAGCTAAGCCTTTGTTCTTTCATGGTGGTGGCCTGGGTTCAGTTCCTGGCTTAGGGAATGAGAGGTTTCCAGTTTGCTACTTCTGGGACTTTTGTCATTTATTCTTTTTGTCTGCACTGACAGCTTCTGATTTTTTCATTTGAATTTTTTTTTTTTTCTGTGAGCTACCTTAGGGGTAATGCTGGGTCTTGTAAAAATTGCTTGTCATCTTTTTGTAGACACCTCTTGTGTCCATGGTTAAGTTATAACCTTGGTTAAGGCCTGTTGGTTTCACTGGGGAAAATACCTTTAAAAAAAGGCTTAAAAGCCAGAGTTGTTGGCTATTTGTCCTGGCTAGAGTCTGGTATTAAGGGATTTAAAAGGATTTTTTAAAAGGACCTCTATAATTAAAAGTCAGCTTAATTAAAAATGGATATTCCATATTCATATATATATACACACACACATATATGTGTATATATATATATATTTGAAAGAGCTTTATGATTTTTTTCTTCTTGGATCTTATTTTTTTAAGAGAAAGTTTTTTGTGTGTGTTTGTTATTTGTTTTTCTTCTCAGTGGTCTGAATTATTTCTCCATTCTGTCTTTTTGCCCCCTTTAATGCCCATATTAGAGGACCTGAGATAATTTCTGACAGCCTGGGACTCCTTGGGAGGAAACAGAAGCTGTCACAGACCTCATTTTGGGAGAAACCTCTGTTTTCTTCATGGAACCCCCAGAACTGTAAGCAGACAGGACCCTTCAGAATCCAAGGCTCTGCTCTGTTTTACCTCACATTACCTGACCTTTGTGACTTTTGGGGGCATCAGAAATTACTTTGCATTGTGAGAGAACCTTTAGCATTGGTGTGTATTACCTAGGTAGGATGTATACTTTTAGGGATGGCAGTTACTTACATGAGTGGTTATTACTACAGGCCAATACTTACTTCTTTTCACATTTAAATGAAAAAAAGCATGCTCTTGGGCATCCACCTGTGAATGGAGGATGGGCTGATTTGCTTTAGGTTGGCCACCAGCCTTTGGGGAACATCCTTGCAGTGAAATGCTTGGTGAAAGCATTGCACTGTCTGGTCGCATAGTGTTCCATTTTGGGGGATCCAGTATTTGGTATAAATATGGGATTCTCGATTTTTGGAGATCTGTTTGGCCTTCCAGCTGTGCCTCCTTATTTGGACCTAGAAGCTACATGCTTGAAGGAAAAACTTAAAAACTGACAAATGAAAAAAAAATCCTACAACTACTGGATATTTATATGTGTTCTGTGTATTTAAATGTGTTCTGTGTGTGATATTTATATAAAAGAGCTCTAATTCATTGGTTTAAAGAAAAATAAGTGCTTAAATCAAATATATTGTCAGAAAAATGGCAACTTTAAAGCCTTTGAGTTCAAGTGACTTTAGTAATCTTTGGGAAATAAAGATAGTGTTAAAGATCATTGATAAAATAAAAATGTCTTCAAAATTTCGACATGTGGTCTAAATTAGGCAGGTTTGATACTGTTTTCTACTAAACAACATAAACTGCTTCTCTGAGTTTTGGTAATTGTTCAATTTACCTGCTTTGGAACATTAGATGCTAGGTAAGGCCTGGGGACTGTGGAGTTAACCATGTCAGGTTTTTAATCAAAACTAAAAGTTACTAAGAGTTAACACTGTAACATATGTACCTGAGATTACCGGAGAAACAGTTTTACATACAAGATATGTAAGGAAAGTAAAATGTGTTTTTGGTAAAAGATTATAGGAAGGCATGGGAGTACAGTTTTTTGTTTTGTTTTTGTTTTGCTTACTTTAGTGGATTAAAGGATTGTTTTAAGTTGTATAGGAAAAAGCTGAAGTATGAGCAAGTTGTGAAAGGTATATGAAAGATTAACATTGTAAAAGAAATTCTGTGTGTAAACATTGGCTAACGTTAAAGGGATATTATTATTATTATTTTTGTAAGTTAAACATTAGGATTAAAAAGCACGGCAGAGTTTTCTAGAGCACTGATCTGCTCTGTAACAGAAAATTGTAAAGGGTTATAAAAGGTTTATGAGAATCTTACCTTATGGTCAAACTGATTAAGATTGGGAAGATTTGTCTATACAGTTTTATTAAGAATTGGGTTTAATATTAATAGTACACTAATGCAAAGGTGAAATTTGGCTTTCTCTCTTGAATAAGATTTTCATGTGATATTACAAGATAATGAAAGATTTTTGTTTGATTTTTAAATAAACTATAGGAAAAATAAGGGCGAAAAAAAGTGACAGATCATTTGGAAACCCAAGTCTGCCCTATATCAATGAGTAAACGTTTTTACCTTTTTGAAATCTTTGAGTTATCATTTTGGTTAAATAAATGCTTTATGGTTACCTGGGATTCTATTTTGTAATATCACTGTTTAAACCTTTTATATTTGATGAATGTTCCAAAATGAAATTCTAAAGTAAGTCTTTTTCTGATCCGATTAGTCTTTCTAGATATCAGGTCCCCTAAAATCCAAAAGTGACATATTTGGCTTATTTGGTGTATTAAAATCATACAAGAAGCACTGTCAAATATAAAATACTATTTGGCTTTCTTTGGGCTATACTTATATAAATGTGTTATTGGTATGTGTTCCAAAATTATGCAAAACTCCTATAATTCTGATATGACTTAGTGTACATTATCAGTCATAATTATAGTTCTTATGTTACATTATTGTGTGCTACAGAGGTAACCAAATTTCTTTGTCAATTGCATATTTAATTGGCTGTCCTAAGACTTTTGTCACCCACAGACAATTGTTGTCTTGTTTTTAATCCTTTTCAAAAGGTGGTTTATAATCAGCTATAGGACTCTTGATGGGTACTCTAAAATGCAAGCCTCTGATAACTTTTAAAATTGTGCCATTGGCTGGGCATGGTGGCTCACACCTGTAATCCCAGAACTTTGGGAGGCCAAGGCAGGTAGATCACTTGAGGTCAGGAGTTCGAGACTAGCCTGGCCAGCATGGTGAAATGCCATCTCTACTGAAAATACAAAAGTCAGCCAGGCATGGTGGCTCACACCTGTAATCCCAGCAATTTTGGAGACTCAGACAGGCAGATCACTTGAGGTCAGGAGTTCGAGACCAGCCTGGCCAGCACGGTGAAATGCCATCTCTATTAAAAATACAAAAATCAGCCAGGCATGGTGTCATGCACCTGCAATCCCAGTTACTTGGGAGGCTGAGGCAGGAGAATCGCTTGAACCTGGGAGGCAGAGGTTGCAGTGAGCCGAGATCGCACCATTGCACTCCAGCCTGGGCGACAAGAGGGAAACTCCATCTCAGGGGGAAAAAGAAAAAGAAAAAGAAAATTGTGCCATTGAAATAGAAAAGAAAACACAAAAAAACTTCCAGGATTCTCATAGAAACTTAACATATTCATAAGGAATGTGGCCCAATATCAGGCAAAACAAGAGTTAATAGCATGGACTAAACTAATAAAAGATCAAAACAATCTTTTTATGACTTTTTGCTTAAAACATTGCTGATCCTTTCTGTTTTCGTTTTCAGAGTCAAGAAAACTTTTCCTTTGGAAAGTATTAACTGCTTTTAACAATTGAATAAAGTATACTACTGTAGACAAAATTTGGAGCATGTCTTTCTTTTTACCTGATTTCTCCAGAATTTGAAAACTATTTGGGAGTATTCTTAACTAATATCAATACAGTTATTTACATAAGTGCAGTAAGAATCTTCTTTTGTAACAGGACACAATTAAAGAAACTGCTTATTTTTTGAAGGCTTTGACTAGAATGGTGTGCTTTCAGATACAAACAGACTGCTTTAAGGGATCAAAGTTGACTTACAGAGCCAATAAAAGCTACTTGGGAAAACTGACCTCATTCCTTGTCTATGCAGTCTCTGTATGGGGTTCCTGACCTGTGGTAAGTGAAAATGTCACTTTCTGACAGGCCCAGGAGCCCCAAGTTATCTTGGGACATCAAGAAGAAAGGAATGCACCCAACTTATACAGACATTTTCAGGCACAGATAAATCTGTGGCTGACTCAAGGCTTTAAGAAGCCTAATTTGAGATTCTTTATAAATTAAAGTTCCATCAAAACCAATTTTAAAAAGAGCCTATGTGGCAAATAATTATTTTTGCTGCACTTTATATAAATAATCAGGCCAAATATAATAAGATTAAAACTTTATGGCAAACAAATTGGTCCCACTGTGATTTGTCTTTGGTAAAAATGGAAGCTAGAGAGAGAAGTTGTTTCAAAAACTGTGATACACCAGTTATTAGATTCTAGTCTCATCTGTTGTTTTTGAGTTTCTTCTGCAATTTAGACAGACCCTGCTTATTCCTGAGAATCAACCAGTGATGTATGGCTGTTGCTCAGAAGAAATAAGAGGGATGGCTAATGTAAAGATCTGGATCGGTATTCTAATTCTGGGCATGTATTGGAATTGGCTAGTGACCACATATCAGCTTGCTTTTAACAATTACCCAGTTCATGGAAAGCCTTCTTATTTAGTTTACTTGGGATAATTGTGCTGATTTTGCTTTACTGTTGTGGAATATATTGCTGTTGTCCTCTTTGTGTGGGAATGCAGGATAAACTTACTTAACATTTTCTTAAATTGAACACTTATTAATCTTCCAGATTTCACTTTTGTCAGAACTCAGAGTTATGATTTGCCCTCACTATACTGACAACAGGCTCTGGTAGGGTGCAGAGATCCTGGTAAACACACCCTCTGCTGGAAAACAGGGAGAAGTTTCCATCAGTGTAAACCTGCACTTGGGTTGCCTGGGCTGCAGTTAGGAGACTGAGTAGAACATTTGCTGCAGAGAAAAAAGAAGATGTGTAATTTTCACAGTTAGAATTAACTTAGGAGAGCTGAAATTAACTGAGTCTTGGAAATCTGAATCTTGAAGTCACCAGTGACTTTTGGGACTGTAAGAGAGTCTCCTGTGATCTTTAATCATGTGAGGGTGGGGTGAAATTAAATATTCAGTGGTTCTGCAATGGGATGCACTGTGCAATTGGTGATTGAGAAGCAAGCTCTCTGGCTTTAGGATAAGAATGTCTTGCTCTTAGTCCTTCTGGAAATGGAGCCTTGCATTGCCTGCTGTCTGTTTACACTACCTTTGCACATTGCCTTTGGTTATAGAGTCATGCCCAATGGCTCTTTACTTCTGTTTTAAGGGCAGGAGATGGCACCCTGTTAAAGAGAAAGGATAGTAGCTGCAAAAGCATTTGTTTCTCTGTTTCTGTGACTGTTTATATTGGCTTATCTTTGAATGGTCTTTATAGCCATACCAGGCTGGAGGTAGCAGGGTCATGGGAGTGGACTACTGATGTGGGCTGAATCACAGTTCAGATCCATGTCTCCAGGAGGTAGGAAGTGCAGGGCAAGTCATATGGCTTCTGGGGCATCCGTCACTTTCTTAGTTAAGGAGAAGTTGAAGGAGCTGATCTAAAATATCTTGGGAGTCTGCAGAAAAAGTAGTGAAAACCAAAGCACTTTACATTAAACTCCGTACTTTAGTCCTTACAGTAATGCCACAGCGCAAGCAACCAGTCAGGCCTTACTAGTGCTTCCTAGAAGAAGAGACTGAGGTTCAGAGAGTTGGACAGAGTGTCAGATTTGGGATCAGTGGCTAGTCCAATGTGATTTCCATCCTTTCTTCTGAGAGAAAGCATAAGAAGGCCAAGAGGGTGGGGGAAAAGCACAAGTCACCTGCCTGAGAGTCAACAGGGCAGGGATCTCTTTCTCAGTTTGCTTCTCTAAGTTATGGCAAATGCTTTTTGAGCTGTGATTATTGAAGATGGGGGCTGAAGTTCAACACGTAGTTGGCGTGAGAGAAGTAATTATGATTGAAGAAAAGATTTAGATGAAATCCATTGTTCTTTCCTGTAAAGGGGTTGTTATCCCTGATTCTTTTTTTTCTCTCTCTCTTTTTTCGATGGAGTCTTGCTCTGTCGCCCAGGCTGGAGTGCAGTGGTGTGATCATGGCTCACTGCAACCTCTGCCTCCTGGGTTCAAGTGATTCTCATGCCACAGCCTTTCCAGTAGCTGGGACTACAAGAGTGTGCCACCACGCCTGGCTAATGTTTGTATTTTTAGTAGAGACAGGGTTTCACCATGTTGGCCAGGCTGATCTTGAACTCCTGATCTCAAGTGATTCACCTACCTTGGCCTCCCAAAGTGCTGGAATTACAGGAGTGAGCCATTGCACCTGACCTATTCTCACTGATTGTTATAGTGCCATGTTTCGCAGAATTTGTAGCTTCAATTACTTATATTTGTGCACCTGACTTTTAGGTGAGCTCCGGAATAGCAGTTACTAATTAAGAATGAGCATTTAGAGTAGAAAAAGTGGCAGGAACAGCAAGACTCACTCCCAGAGAGCCTCACACAGGTCTAATAGGTGAGGAAAGTCCCCATCTTTCCCATTTTTCTTCATTACCTCCCTGTGGGGCAAGCACTGCCATTATTCGTGAGTCAACTGTCTGAGTTATAGATAAGTAATGACATGAAATTTCACAAACAGGTCTAGATTTCTACCCAGGGAACCACCGTTATCAGAGAAGGGAGTTTGGAATCTTAAGCAGCAAACACATGTTGATTCTAAGTATTTGCCTCCCGATGGCTTGCTCAGAGGGCCTGTTTTCATTGCCCACTTTATATGTCAGTAAATAATCTTCCCTGGCAGTGGGTCCACCGTGTCTGGATGCACACAAGGAAATCTGGTGGGATCTGGCTGGGGAAAAACACTCCTCAGAAGTTTTGCAGGAAAAGCAGTGAGCCCTTCTTTTAAGCTTGAGAATGCTTTAAAGGTGCATCATTGGCAAGGCTTGCCAAAGAAATACGGGATCTAAATGTGATAAAACCCACGACATCAAGCTGGCTCTGGAGGTCTCCTTTGAAGTTTGCTGAGTGGATTGTCAGTGGGAGGCTGATATTTACATGTACAAACACACAAGCGTTACTGCTAATTGTGGTAAATCAGGCTGGCCAGCCTGGCTCTGGGGCTGCCACCGCAGCAGTGTGAAAGCCCTGCATCCCAGGCACATGCCAGGCTCCTCAGAAGTGATCAGCCAGCCAGCATTGTGTGAATTGCATTTGGGTTCACAGTACTATAATTGTGCTTCTCCTGCTATGAGGTGCAGAGAAGGAAAATGGGAGGGAGGGATGTCTAATTTGCCCTAGGAAGTTGTGGGGGAGGGACACGCACGGGGGCGGGACATGGCTAAAACACCGACCTTCCCTTGAGAGAGACCATATGGTGAAGTGGAGAGGACACAGCTTTTGCATCAGACAGGTCTTATATTAGAATTTTGGCTCTGACACCAGCTGTGTGACCTTGGGTCATTTGCAAAACCTCTCTGAGCCTCAACTGCCACTTCTTAAAATCAACTCTAAGTAACCACGGGGTTATTCTTCACAAACACAGCATGCACATGCAAACTTTGCCTTATTAAATAATGGTTTCTTTTTGTTCTATCTACTCCACCCCCCTTCCCATTAGAAGCTTGCTACCTTTCACTCTGTTTTCTTCCTCTTGTATTTTCCTGGTGGCATTCAATAAAGCGGGATTCTGATTCCTGCAATGTAGGCCACCTTAGAGCAAAATACACGATCAGGCACCACCAAATTAGGCTATTATGTACTGGATCCTGTCTAACCAAACCAAACCCAACTCAGGCTAAATACAGGAATACATGAAAACATTGAATTTCTCCCCTTTACTTTTTTTTTTTTTTTTTTTTTGAGACGGAGTCTCGCTGTGTCGCCCAGACTGGAGTGCAGTGGCGCCATCTCGGCTCACTGCAAGCTCCGCCTCCCGGGTTCATGCCATTCTCCTGCCTCAGCCTCCCGCCACCACGCCCAGCTAATTTTTGTATTTTTAGTGGAGACAGGGTTTCACCGTGTTAGCCAGGATGGTCTCGAGCTCTTGACCTCGTGATCTGCCCGCCTCGGCCTCCTAAGTGCTGAGATTATAGGCGTGAGCCACCGCTCCTGGCCCTCCTTTTTTTTCAAAAAAAAAAAAAACAAAAAAACAACAGGAGGTTGAGGCAGGAGGATGGCGTGAACCTGGGAGGCAGAGCTTGCAGTGAGTCGAGATCCTGTCACTGCACTCCAACCTGGGTGACAGAGTGAGACTCCGTCTTAAAAAAAAACCAAAACAACAACAACAACAACAATAAACAGTTTATTCAGTAATTACGTATACGTATTTTAGCTTCCAAACTCAGTGATGGAACAAACTGAGTCCCATTAGGCCCACTCCATTGCATGAGTTAGCATCAGAGGAGGTCAAACCAGAGTGACATCATCTTGAATATGGGCTAGGTGAGAAGAGGATGAGGCCTTCTGGGCTGCATTCCCAGGAGGTTAGGCATTCGTAGTCACAAGATGAGATAGGAGGTGGGTAGGAATGGTTTCACAAGATACAGGTCATAAAGACCAGGATGCAGGCTGGGTGTGGTGCCTTATGCCTATAATGCCAGTACTTTGGGAGGCCAAAGCAGGAGGATTGCTTAATCCTAGGAGTTCAAGAGCAGCCTGGGCAACATAGTGAGACCTTATCTCTACAAATAATTTTTATTTTTTGAAATGGAGTCTTGCTCTGTCACCCAGGCTGGAGTGCATGTTGGCTCACTGCAACCTCCACTTCGTGGGTTCAAGCAATTCTCCTGTCTCAGCCTCCTGAGTAGCTGGAATTACAGGCGCACACCACCACACCCGGCTAATTTTTTGGTGTTTTTAGTAGAGATGGGGTTTCACCATGTTGGCCAGGCTGGTCTTGAACTCACCTCAGGTGATCTGCCTGCCTTGGCCTCCCAAAGTGCTGGGATTACAGGCATGAGCCACCATGCCCAGCCTCTACAAATAATTTTTTTTTTTTTTGAGATGGAGTCTCAGTCTGTCGCCCAGACTGGAGTGCAATGGCGCTATCTCCGCTCACTGCAGCCTCCACCTCCCTGGTTCAAGCGCTTTTCCTTACAAGTAATTTTTTAAAAATGAGCTGGGTGTGGTGGTTTCACAAGATACAGGTCATAAAGACCCCAGGATGTGGGCCAGGTGTGGTGGCTTATGCCTGTAATCCCAGTACTTTGGGAGGTCAAGGCAGGAGGATTGCTTAAGCCTAGGAGTTCAAGACCAGCCTGGACAACATAGTGAGACCCCATCTCTACAAATAATTTTTAAAAAATGAGCTGGGTGTGGTGGTGCAGGCCTGTAGTCCCAGCTCTTGGGCTGGGCATAGGGGTCAACTCAGGTGGGAGGATTGCTTGAGCCCAAGAGTTCAAGGATACAAATGAGCTATGATTATGCTAGTACACTCCAGCCTAGACAACAGTGCAAGACCCTGTTTCATAAATAAATTAAAAAACCCCCAAAACCCAGGATGCAATGAAGAAGGAAGCCCAAACCCACCAAAACCAAGATGGCGATGAAGGTGACCTCTGGTCATCCTCACTACCCATTATATGCTAATTATAATGCATTAGCATGCTAAAAGATACCATCAGCACCACGACAGTTTGCAAATGTCATATCAATGACAGGAAGTTACCATATATGGTGGAAAAAGGAAGGAACCTTCAGTTCTGGGAATTTCCTCCCTGTTTCTGGGAAAACTCATGAATAATGCACCCTTTGTTTAGCATAAAATCAAGAAATAACCATAAGTATATTCAGTTAAGCAGCTCGTGTGGCTGCTCTGCCTATGGAGTAGCCACCCTTTTTGATTCCTTTACTTTCGTAATAAATTTGCTTGAATTCCTTCCTGGGTAAAGCCAAGAACCCATGTGGCCTCCCACGGTGATCTTCAATTTTGGGATTCACCCTGTGACTTTAGGAGCAACTTAGGGATCCAGTACATCCCAGGTCAAGACTAACGTGATGATTTTCGGGGGGTTATGTTAAAACTGGGGGCCCTGCCCAGGACCCTTATTGTGGCTTCTTCAGTCAAGAACTTACTGGCCCCAGCCCCTACAAGTTCATTCACAGTTCCTTCTCACTGACTTCACCAGTGACCACTACCAGTGACTTCAAAGGAGAAATGACGGGGGAGATAAAATAAAGTGAATGGGGAAGAGATAAAGAAGAGAGGTCTTTTCACGGTGTGCCAGAATAGTCCCTTACAGTGGTTTTACCGCAGGGCAGCATGGGCCCCCTTTTAATTTCTTTCTCTCTTTTAATTTTCTTTTCCCTTCCCTCCTTTCTTCTTTCCCACTTTTTGCCTTATTTGTGTCTTATGGACGGTCAATTTCCATCCTTTCTCTACTTCTTCATTCCCAGATTTGGCTGTAGAAAATTAGAAAGTTCTTGAACTTGGTTTGCACAGGTGCGTTTACCTTAACATGAAAATGAATGATCAGCCTCCTGTTAATTTTATCCTAGAGTCTACTGCATCCTTCCTACCCCCTGCACAGGAATTTAGTCACACTTATCTCTCCCACTTTCTCTCCCTTCTTCACTTTCTCTGTTCCTCCTCCTTTCATGCCTGTACCTGGTTTTCCATGCCCTGTTTAGCCTGGCTTGGGATCCAGCAGGTTCTCCGAGGGTTCCTGCGAGAACCCGGGCTGGGTGCCCAGGTCTGAGCCTGGTATGTGCCTCAGTATCACAAAGGCCTCCTGTAAATGACCTCCATTGTTGAAAGTTTCAGAAATTCTAGGTCAAAATGGCACTTAAATATTAAGGTATTTACTCCAACCCGAGCAACTTTTCTAAAAGTTGTAGAGGGTGTTACCTCTTTATTAATCGAAACGTGAAAATCAGCTCTAGTTTGGAAGCTGAGAAAATATATATATATATATGTTTTTATTTCTTTGTTGTTCTAATTCTTGATATAAAGGTTTAAAGGACCATTGAAAGCTGCAGGCAATCACAGAAGGTTTTGGCTTCAGGCAGCTCCCGCCCTGATCTTGGGGCTCCATTGATTCTTTCATCTTTCAGGCGTCTTACTGTTTGAACCTTGAATTTTAACCTGGGACATGTTTGACTAAAATGATGCTGTTAATATTTTCTATTGTGCAAAACACAAAGAGAACTAGGCTCCAGGATTATTTCTATTTGCTAATGCTGTTTCTGTTGACTTTTGACTTTTCTAGTTTCCCAGAGCTATGGGGACTTCCCATCCGGCGTTCCTGGTCTTAGGCTGTCTTCTCACAGGTACGGAGCCCAGTCCTCTCTGAGTTCCTTGTTTGGGTGTCTTGTTTTCTAAGCTTTGTGCTCCATGGGTTTATTACCAGTACTCCACATGCACCGTCCAAAAGAATGAAATGAAATAGAAAACTACAGGACGTTATCCAGAATGACCACAAACCTTCAGTTCCCTTTGCTGTATTGCACTTACTCCATTTCAAAAGGAATGCTCTCCAGTGGCAGTTTTAGTAATATATTTAATGTTGGCATTGAAATGTTGTTAGTAATAATGTCTAAATTTATTTACTACTCTCTTCCTTTTCCTAGGACAAGGCTTCTATTAGAGCTAGATTAGATAAATTCAGGAATGGTCAACTGTGGGAGGTGGCACATCTGTTGTCCCAGCTCCTTGAGCAGCCGAGGTGGGAGGATCCCTTAAGGCAAGGAGTTCCAGGTTGCAGTGCACTGTGATTATGCCTGTGACTAGCCACCACACTCCAGCCTGGGCACCATAGCAAGACCTCATTAAAAAAAAAATGTTCAAAGAAAATAAATAATAGAAAATTCTTGCCCAAGAAATCATACCTGTCTTAAATCATAACTCTCCTGATGAAAGATGCTTACATTGCTTCCAAATCTCAGAGTCACCTTTATCTTCTCTAGGAATCAAATTGATAGATAAATGTTTGGTTCTTGGAAAATCTTAAAAACTTTCCCACCAAAAGGATGCCATTGGGGTAATTTGTTGATGTATTGGACTTTCTTAGTTTTCCTCCAGATATTTATGCACTGCAGATGTTTGCCATGGAACCAGTGCTCTTCCATTCTGAGGAGTTAGCTCAGCCCGTTAGTGTCTTTGTCTTACTCATTTGGATGTGGTAGAATTGAGCAAGACCAGAGATTTAACAGATGTAAGCTCCACTAAGTATACCCCATCTACAGAGTAACAGGTGATCCAGATGTGCTTACAAATCCTACCTTCACAAGCTTCAGGAATTATAGTGGTCATATATTGAAGTTGGGTGGGAGTCTCACATCAGGCTCCAAGGGAGATTACAAATCATTCATTAATAATTAAGTCAAAATATCTCTTCTATCAGTCTTGGGTTTCTTGTTTTCTGAGTTCTGTGCTCCATGGGTTTATTATCTGTGCTCTGCATACAGTCCAAAAGAGTGAAAAGAAGTAGAAAACTACAGGACGTTATCCAGAATGACCACAAACCTTCAATTCCTTTGCTATATCACATTTACTCTATTTCAAAAGGAGTAAGTTCAGTTTCAGTCTAAATAAGCGAGACTGAAATTTGAGGTTCAAAGATGAACTGAGAATTTTCACTCGGGTTTTACTTACCAATTGTGAATTAAAATCCATATCATCTGGCACCACTGCACTCCAGCCTGGGTGACAGAGCAAGACTCCATCTCATAAAAACAAATAAATATATAAACAAATAAATAAATCCACATCATCCTGCTTTGGCCCTGGAAGTCATGAGGGGGAGACAGCATGCCCAAGGGCTATAAAAAATGGAAAATGTGGAACTCTTGAGCACAGATGTGCTTGTGTTTTGTTCAGTCCATATCCTTGCCTCTGTTCTCATTCCATGTGTTTTGTTTTGTTTTGTTTTGTTTTTTTGAGACAAGGTTTCTCGCTCTATTGCCCAGACTGGAGTGCAGAGGCTCACTGCAGCCTCAATCTCCTGGGCTCCAGTGATCCTCTTACCTCAGCCTCTGGAGTAGCTGGGACTACAGGTGTGCACCAGCCCACCTGGCTAATTTTTTTATTTTTTATTTTTTGTGGAGACCAGGTCTCACTATGTTGCCCAGGCTGGTCTCAAACTCCTGAACTCAAGCGATCCTCCCACTTCCACCTCCCAAAGTGCAAGGATTATAGACATGAGCCGGGGCACCCCAGCCTCATCTCATTTTAACTAAGGGAAACCTCTGCAGTGACTGTGAACCATAAAGAACCCATATGTGCCTGAGCCTGTGCCATCTTGGGATATTTTATGGTTACACATAAGAGTCTGAAATATGGAATTGGAATCAGACATCCTCTGTCCATTTGAGTGTTTGGAGGAGTGAATCTAGTGGGGCTTGGTGGAGCTATCTGGAACATTTGCTGCTCTCAGCAGATGCAGTGGCTGTTATAATGGGGGACCTTTCATGGGCATCCAGGCTAACGGATTTTTGTGTAGAAATGGTCATTGTTCATCTAAGCTGCTACTGTTGCTTCTCTCAGTTCTCGGGATGAGACCGTCCTTTCTGGCTGCATCCTATTCAGAGCGTGTTTCCTTTTGCAGGGCTGAGCCTAATCCTCTGCCAGCTTTCGTTACCCTCTATCCTTCCAAATGAAAATGAAAAGGTTGTGCAGCTGAATTCATCCTTTTCTCTGAGATGCTTTGGGGAGAGTGAAGTGAGCTGGCAGTACCCCATGTCTGAAGAAGAGAACTCTGATGTGGAAATCAGAAATGAAGAAAACAACAGTGGCCTTTTTGTGACAGTCTTGGAAGTGAGCAGTGCCTCGGCGGCCCACACAGGGTTGTACACTTGCTATTACAACCACACTCAGACAGAAGAGAATGAGCTTGAAGGCAGGCACATTTACATCTATGTGCCAGGTGAGTGGGATGGGTCCCCAGGACCGAGCTTCTTCTCTTCCTGTCTTTCCTGTTAAATGTACTAAGGTTTTAAACATATATATAAATAATTAATATTTATTGCAGGAAGTTTGAAAGATGTAAGCGAACACACAGAAATAAAAATAATTTGTTGTCCTCCCAGCACTTTGGGAGGCCGAGACGGGCGGATCACGAGGTCAGGAGATCGAGACCATCCTGGCTGACACGGTGAAACCCCGTCTCTACTAAAAAATACAAAAAACTAGCCGGGCGAGGTGGCAGGCGCCTGTAGTCCCAGCTACTCGGGAGGCTGAGGCAGGAGAATGGCGGGAACCCGGGAGGTGGAGCTTGCAGTGAGCTGAGATCCGGCCACAGCACTCCAGCCTGGGCGACAGAGCGAGACTCTGTCTCAAAAAAAAAAAAAAATAATAATAATAATTTGTAATGTTATCAAGAAATATTCATTGTTAGCATTTCAGAGATGTATTAAGTTTGGAAAGTCATCTTTGTTATGACATGTCCTGTATTGGTACTGTATAAACAATCTGAAATATACTCATCTCTATTTAGTTCATTCAAGTTGCACACATACTCACAGTGTGTCCAACACTGGGCTACGTGTTGAGTATGCAGAAATTAATAGGTAAGCCCTGTCTTGGAGTTGCTGATAGTTCATTATAATATCTTCCAAATAAACACTCGATTTTTTCAGATTCACTATCAATATACATTTATTCTGAGAGTTGGAAGGAATTTTCTTTTTCCTTTTTAAAAAGTTATATATATGTATATATATTTTGAAACAGGGTCTCACTCTGTTGCCCAGGCTGGAATGCAGTGGCATGATCATGGCTTACTGCAACCTCAACTCCCCTGGTTCAAGCGATCCTCCCACTTCAGCCTCCCAAGTAGCTGGGATTACAGGCATGCACCACCACGCCTGGCTAATTTTATATTTTAAAAAAATTTTGTGTGTGTGTATTTTCATTTGAGACAGGGGTTTCACCATATTGACCAGGCTGGTCTTGAACTCCTGACCTTAAGTAATCTATCTGCTTCGGCCTCCCAAAATGCTGGGATTACAGGCGTGAGCCACTATGCCGAAATTTTTGTATTTTTTTTTGTAGAGATAGGGTTTCACTGTGTGGCCCAGGCTGGTCTCGAACTCCTGGGCTCAAGTGAGCCCCACCCACCTCAGCCTTCCAAAGTTCTGGGGTTACAGGCGTGAGCCACTGGGCCCGGCCTACTCCTACATTTTAATTAAAAGGACAAAGGATTGAACACAAGTGGTGACAATTTCAGTATGCAGTTGGGTAAATTAAAAAGGACTGTGGCTAGAATCCTTGGTTTTAGAACAAAACAGAAACCGCTTAGGATTCTTGCCATCCTTGCTGTTTTGGCATAGGTCGAGGAAGGGGGTTCTCACAGAAGTGTGTCTTCCTACCTTTCTGCCTTTTCTTCTTCAGTTTTTAATGGGCTCCTCTTCCTACCCTCTGTAACTATGGGTGTCCCCAGGGACCTAGACCCTCTTTACTTCTTTCATGATACTCTTATTCATATGAGCCTTCCTTCTTAACAATTAAGGAAAAAATAAACAACTTTGTTTTGAAAAGGTAAGACATTTAGAATGTCACCCCAACTTCATTCACACTTAGATTCCTTCAGGAAAATCCTCTAGGTGTGGAGGGATTTTCCCCTGCTGTGAAGAGAATGGTAGGATCGTGAATATGTTAAAGGCACACAAGTCCCTGAAGTTTTAATCCGTGTAAGATTGTCCAAAAATTCTTCTTGTTCCCTATCTTTTTCCAGCACAGACGCCATCCAAGTAGCCCCTGCTAAAACTAGAAATATTTTTTCCTGTTTTGAACAGAGTTGGACTCTATTAAATATTTTATTGTTCATTTTTGTTTTTAGTTGTTTAAATTTTGATTTAGATTCCTGGTTAGTATTTATTTATTTATTTGTAGAGACAGGGTCTCTCTATGTTGCCCAGCCTGGTCTCAAACTCCTGAACACAAGCAGCCCTCCCACCTTGGCTTCCCAAAGTGCTGGGATTAAAGGCATGAGCCACAACTCTTATCCAGTATTAATATTTATCATCAGTATTATTCCATCAGGAGACAGGCAATTTGATATTATTCACACTTAAAAATCACTTTGTAGCTGTCATGATAACTAATGCCAGTGGGGCAATTCTTCTGGATATATGTGTAAAGGTGAACTTCATACCTAATATCAATACTGCCAGTGGGATAGTGTTTCTGGATTTATGTGTAAAGGTGAAATTAATGTCTAATGGAGTCTTCATTCTTTTTTAAACCACAGACCCAGATGTAGCCTTTGTACCTCTAGGAATGACGGATTATTTAGTCATCGTGGAGGACGATGATTCTGCCATCATACCTTGTCGCACAACTGATCCTGAGACTCCTGTAACTTTACACAACAGTGAGGGGGTGGTACCTGCCTCCTACAACAGCAGACAGGGCTTTAATGGGACCTTCACTGTAGGGCCCTATATCTGTGAGGCCACCGTCAAAGGAAAGAAGTTCCAGACCATCCCATTTAACGTTTATGCTTTAAAAGGTACTCGTATCATCTCCTTCCTTCTTTAAATAAGAGTAACAGGCATAATCATCAGGTGCATGTATAATTTTTTTTTTTAAATCATCACCACTGGTGATCCTAAATTCTGATTTGGGGATTTAGGACCCCAGCTAATACAGTGTCAGGGTGACCTCTATGGCTATAATAATAAGCTTAAAATTACTAAAGGCTAAAGCTTGATTACTCATGCAAGATTTCATGTTTCATCAGTTGACTTCAAAATACTGTAAGGAATTCTTTTCTTACATAAGCCTCTTACTTTCATTCACATTCCTGACTACGGAGGCCCTAAAACAAGCGTACACCGCGGGGGTTAGATTCCTAGATTAATTTAGTAACTTAAGGAAAATGATTTCAATTCTGAAGAAAGTAGTTGTAGACTTCAACCCTTTGATGTCCACAGTTAGTACGCTTGGGGAAGTATAATACATGCTGAGGTCAACAGATACTTCCTGACCACTATTCTATGTGGAGGAATGGGTAGCAGCAAGAGTACACTGTTTTAAAATCAGAGCACAGCTAATTTTGTGCCAGGCACTGTGCTGGGTTCTGGGAAAGTACTGAGAATAACTGAGGAGCAGAGTGGAAGAGAAGAAGAGAAGAAAAAATTGGATAGAAACAAAGTGTCTAGAGCAGTGTGGATCTTCAAAGGTTGGTTGATTAAATGAATATGTATGTCAGTCAAGGTGATTGTAGACGAGTATAACCATAACTAACGCACTGCTGAGGAATGTGGTGTTCTGTTTGATTGGAATTGATTTTTATTGTTATTATTTTATAATTCTGTATTATAACTATACACCTAATTGTTGTACACCATCTCAAAATCAAGCCTTGTGAGATTTTCTAAATTTTATCTTGATCAGGGCTTTTATTCATAATTGGTTCACAAATTATTTTTCAGGGTTTTCTTAAAAAAACAAAAAACAACACCACAACCCAAACTTTATAAGATCCTTACTATCCTATGGATTTTTAGGCCCTTGTATTTGTTCTTTTTTATAGCAACATCAGAGCTGGATCTAGAAATGGAAGCTCTTAAAACCGTGTATAAGTCAGGGGAAACGATTGTGGTCACCTGTGCTGTTTTTAACAATGAGGTGGTTGACCTTCAGTGGACTTACCCTGGAGAAGTGGTAGGTACCCTCAAAATGTGCAATGGCTTGGAGCAGAGCAGCAGGGCTCAGAAGACCTGCATTTGTGCTGGGTCTGTCACTGATGGGCACATCACTGAGTTTCTCTAGACCTTAGCTTCCCACCTCTATGATGAACACATTTGATTAAAAAGCCTTTAGGGCTCCTTGATCAATGGGCGAGTTTGAAACGACAGTTGCTGGACCAGGGCCTTCAGAATACATAAAGAGTATGCACTAAGCCTTCTTTCTCAGAAGTCAGACAGAAATAGGAAGGTTCTCTGGCTACAAAATATCAACCAAAAAATTAGAAGAGCAAAAAAACCGCTGGATTTTACTATTGCGGAGAGTCATTAATTATCATTGTCTTGGCTTCTGTGCTCCTGACGGTTGATTCATCTGATAGTGTTTATTGCCTGCACTCCTTCCTCTTCTGCCTTGTTGACACTGAGGACAGTGTGTCTTCCTGTTCCACCTCCTATGTGCCTGACCTTTGCATGGCTCACGTTCAGTGAACAGTCACTATGTAATTATTCAACAAAGGTTTAATGATGTTTTGCTCAATCTCAAGCACCGTACCAGAAGCTGGTCCAATATTGCCAGATGAAGGGAGGAGGGGAGATGGAAGTGGGGAAAGGGAGCCACCATGCTGCCTCTTGGTCACTGGAGATTTACACAGAGTCTCAGTCATTCAAATGCATTGTCACTAAGTAAGAGAGGCATGTGTAAGAGGCTATGAATGCCCAAATGCAGGAATGACTAACATTCTTATGGAGAATAAAAACCGGATATATATATTTCTTCCCTCTTCTCCTGACTTGTAAATTTCTGTTCCCTGTTCTTTTAGGCATTTGACAGCTTTCTGTCCTTCTATCCATTGATCTCCCTCCTTATATACATTTCTCTCTCCCATGCATTTGCCACTGCTTTTCATTCGTCCTGGAGCATCTGATTGGAAGGAGGGCATTTTCACTATTGCCTCATAAACTTCACACGGTGAAGGGACATTTACAGTCCAACAAATGTACATCTTCCCTGAAATGTGGAGTGATTTGGTTCTTCTGTTCACACTTGATTGCCATTAATCCCTAACACATAAACACTGCTTTTTATTTATAGGATACAGTATTTTTTTCCCAAACCAAAGTACATGCTATTTGGCTTACAAATATATAATCAAAGTATTGTTTCATACAATATGTTTTTTTCTGATTGTAAAAGTAATGCAGGTTTAATGCAGAAACTTTGTAAAATACGGAGAGACAAAGGAAAGGCTACTTCCCAGAGCATCGCTGTTTATATTTTAGGGAGATAAAACTTTTATTTTTTATTTGTCTTTCTTTCATTCTTTTTTTCTTCTTCTTCTTTTTTTTTTTTTTTTTTTTTTTTTTTTTTTGTAGAGATGAGGGTCTCACTACATTGCCCAGGCTAGTCTCGAATTCCTGGACTTAAGTGATCCTCCTACCTTGGCCTTTCAAAGTGTTGGGATTACACATGTGAGCCTCTGAGATTGACTGAGATAAAGTTTTTAAATATTTCTTATCCATAGATAAACATTGAATAATTAATAGGTGTTATTCTTTAAACAGTAGTTTGTTACATTCTTTATCCTTCAGCAGTATAGCACAAACACCTTATATGTATCATTAACTATCCTTTTAAAAAATTGGCTGGGTGTGGTAGCTCATGCCTGTAATCCCAATACTTTGGGAGGCCGAGGCAGGAGGGTCACTTGAGGCCAGGAGTTTGAGATCAGCCTGGGCAATGTGTCGAGACTCCGTCTCTACAAAAATGTTTTAAAAATTAGCCAGGCGTGGTGGCATGAGCCTGTAGCCTCAGCTACTCTGGAGACCAAGGTAGGAGGATCGCTTGAGCTCAGGAGGTTGAGGCTTCAGTGAGCCATGATTGTGCCACTGCACTCCAGCCTGGGCAGCAGAGCGAGATTCTGTCTCTAGAAAAATTAAAAACAAAATAAAAAATCTCATGATTTTCTAAGCAGCTAGCTTTTTTTCTTTAGGTTTTATCTTTTAGAGCAGTTTTAGGTTTACAGCAAAATTGAGTGAGAGGTACAGAGATTTCCCACGTGTTTCCTGCTCCCACACATGCATAGCCTCCCCGCTTGTCAACATCCCTGCCATCCATTTGCTACAACTGATGAACCTCCATTGACACATCGTATCACCCAGAGTCCATAGTCTACCTTAGAGTTCACTCCTAGGAGCGAGCTTTTTAAAAGTCGGTTTTCTTCCCCTTTTGCTGTAGAAAGGCAAAGGCATCACAATGCTGGAAGAAATCAAAGTCCCATCCATCAAATTGGTGTACACTTTGACGGTCCCCGAGGCCACGGTGAAAGACAGTGGAGATTACGAATGTGCTGCCCGCCAGGCTACCAGGGAGGTCAAAGAAATGAAGAGAGTCACTATTTCTGTCCATGGTACATTCCGCTTTCTAAAATGTCAGTCGTCCATGCTGCTCGGGATCCATATGTGGTAATCTTTATTTAATGGAAACTCTTCCCTGTACAGAGAAAGGGTTCATTGAAATCAAACCCACCTTTAGCCAGTTGGAAGCTGTCAACCTGCATGAAGTCAAACATTTTGTCGTAGAGGTGCAGGCCTACCCACCTCCCAGGATATCCTGGCTGAAAAACAATCTGACTCTGATTGAAAACCTCACGGAGATCACCACTGATGTGGAAAAGATTCAGGAAATAAGGTAAAGAAACACTCTGCCCAAGTATGCCTTTTTTTAGTGTGCATCAGAGGTGGACTGAGGTTTGTGTGTGTCTTACAACCCAGACGCAAAGTCATTCTAGAAAATGTAGCAATCTGAGTTCAGAGATGCTTGAAATCACATCCCTTTAATGATAACATTGCAATATGGTATTAGTATGCTGGTAAGTATTTAATGAGAAGATGAGAAGAAAGAACTAAAAGCTCTGGCTCCTGGGGAAAGACAGGTCACTGTATTCAGTTAGGGTGGAAGAAAGGAAGTAAAATTGGACTCACCAGGATTGAATAGATTGAATACATTCCCTGATGTTCATCATCCATATTGCAAGTAGACATGTATGGTGATTACACCCATGAGGTAGTTATCACATCACCTTACGTGAAAGTTAACATCATAGGCTTAATCTGGAACCCATTTGCCCTAACTGAGGACTCCACAGGAAAGAAGAGTAGAGCCTGGCTGACTTTAGTCAGGAAAGAGATGTGCAGTGAATCACTTGGATCCCTGCCTTTTAATCAGAATGGTCGATTGCTCTCATCTCTTAACTGGTGGTGGTGTTTTGAGTGAGTCACCCTCAGCCACAGTTTCCTGATCTACAATGTAGGGTAAACAATACCTTATGTCCTTCGAGGCAAGGAATTGGATCAGATGATATCATGGGGCTTCTTGAGGTTTTAAGCTGTGATTAGAACCCAAGAGTCAGAAGGTACATCTTGCAGCACCCAGCTAACCAGCCCTATACTTTTGTCAGAAATCATCTCAGAAAGACAAAGTCAGTCCTCTATTTCAAGCCTTCAGGAGGAGGAAGAACAGAGCCTTTCTCATCAGTTCAGTTCACCTCATGATTTGCTTTCTTCTTTCTGAACTAAATTCCACGTGTAATTGAGAAGCAGTCTGAGAAAATGGAACTTTACAACCTCTATAGAATAGTAAAGGAAAAATGAAGTGGGGTACTGAATCTGGTAGGCTTTCTGTTGGCACAAAATGAAGGTGCACAACAAGGAGGGCAGCTTTCCATAAGGAACTTTCATGAGGCTGTGCAGCCAGAGAGGAGTAGGGTAACACTGGTACAGCTAACACCTCCAACACATGTGTGAGCATTGTCTGCAAGCCATAATCCACAGCAATGGCAGGACAGGCTTGCCAACTGAGTGGTTCTGAAAAGCTGCGTTTTCCTTTCAGTGATTCAAGGATCCTTCAGTGTGTATTTTTTAGTTCCTATTATGAACCAGTGAATATAAAGATGAACATGGTAGGTGGGGGATCTGGCTTCCTGGAGCTTAAAACTAGTGGACCCACTGGTTTTCTTGGCTGAAGAAGTGTAGACAACAAACAGCAGAGGATAATTTGGTAATCAGCATCCCAGTGTGCCCTAGGGGACTCTCTAAGGAAATCCAGTCCTGGAACACGCCCAGTATGGTTCAGCCTGCTCTCTTCATAGGTCTGAGTGCCCCAGCATTTGCAAAGTGTTTTGCAGCCTATGAAATCCTTTCACACATACAATCTCCTTTAATTAACTCTCACAACGACTCTGTGCTATATGTACAATTATCACGTTTTACACACAAGGAAACTGAGGCATGGAGAATTGTAATAATGCCTGAGATCTTCTCACTCCATGACCAGTGCTTTTCTTTTCCATTCCAGTTGCTTTCTCACACTGTGATGATTTATAAAGGACAATCCAATGGGCACATACTATGTTTATGCACACGCATGCACACACACACACACACAAAACCAGATGTCATTTATAATCTATGTAAAATATTTTTGGGGAAGCTTCTCTTTAATAAAATTTGAAGAGGCATATTTTTTCTAACATTTTTTTTTTTTTTTTTTGAGATGGAGTCTTGCAAGCTCTGTCACCCAGGCTGGAGAGTGCAGTGGTACGATCATAGCTCACTGCAACTTCTGCCTCCTGGGTTCAAGCAATTCTTTAGCCTCAGCCTCCTGAGTAGCTGGGATTACAGGTGTGTGCCACCATGCCTGGCTAATT
The DNA here is from genome assembly GCF_003255815.1 of Theropithecus gelada. Taxonomy (NCBI): domain Eukaryota; kingdom Metazoa; phylum Chordata; class Mammalia; order Primates; family Cercopithecidae; genus Theropithecus; species Theropithecus gelada. The sequence continues at coordinate 87,635,701 of NC_037672.1, read as the reverse complement.
TTTTTTTTTTTTGTATTTTTAGTAGAGATAGGGGTTTCACCATGTTGGTCAGGCTGGTCTTGAACTCCTGACCTCAAGTGATCCACCCGCCTTGGCCTCCCAAAGTGCTGGGATTACAATGTGAGTCATCACACCCAGCCTATAACTTTTTTTTTTTAATAGGTGATAGAATCCCATGCTTGAAAAATAATCAAACATAAAGAGAGTGCATTGTAAGAAGCCTTACTGTACTCCTGTCCCCAACTGCCCAATTCTCCCCTCCTTCCTACAGGGAAACACCTTTATTAGTTTAATTAGGTTCTTAGGAAACCTTCCAGAGTTTCTTTAAGCAAAATACAAGCAAGGAGGAATGTCATATCCTGTGGACCTCTCCATACCAATATGTAGAAAGTGTCCTTATTCTGTCCTCCGATGGTATTCCATTGTTTTACTGAACCACCTAAATGATGGATATTTAGGGGAAGCAAATATTTTTTTAAAAAGGTAAAAATCAAAGGGTTTGTTTTGTTTTGTTTTGTTTTTTTAAAGAAAAGCTGGTAGGCTGTGTTTATTCTTTCAGAAGTCAGACCCTGGCTGAACTGATAGCTCTTGGAGATGACCACTGCTCATCTCTGAATGTCTGATTTTCTCTTGTAAGAATTGTGTGTATGATCCAGACCTTCAGTACGTGCACTGAATATTGAGAATTCCAGAAGAGATGATATGGACAAGGAAAAAAAGATGACTTTAGTTTTTACAGTAAAAATAAAACTTAAATTGAACAGTACAATTGCTTAAACAATTGGAACTTACTTAGCTACTGCTTGTTGAAACAAAATCCTTTTTTTAAAAGGTATCGAAGCAAATTAAAGCTTATCCGTGCGAAGGAAGAAGACAGTGGCCATTATACTATTGTAGCTCAAAATGAAGATGATGTGAAGAGCTATACTTTTGAACTGTTAACTCAAGGTATGTAAAGGGAGTATAAAGATAATGCTAACTCTGTAGATGAGTGTCTTCCAAGGAAAGCCTAGCACCTTCCTCCTGGGTCATGGAAGAAAAGCAACACTTAGGGGAGAAGCAGTGTCTGCAGATGTCACATATTAGGGATACCTCTGCTGGAGTTAGGAATTCAGGTATTTCTTGGAGGTTCTGGGTTACTCTAGAGTTGGCAGGGAATCCCTAGGCTCCACTAGCTTTTTTTATTTTTGTAGAGATGGGCTCTTGCCATGTTGCCCAGGCTGGTCTCCTGAGTTCAAGCTGTCTTCCCACCTTGGCCTCTTAAAGTACTGGGATTACAGGTGTGAGCCACTGCACCTGGCCTCCACCAGCTTGCTTAGCACCTGCTTCTCAATCTGAGAAGAGAGAAGTGATACTTTTTGGTCCGGATGATCTTAGATTGTTCTGGAGAGTTTTGCTACAAGTTTTCCTTATAGACATTGTACACCAGTCCCTACCAGAATGGAGTGCCCAAGTCTGTTTACATTCAGGCTCAGCACCTATCCCCAGTCCCAGCCATGTGCCAGGTGCCGTCTGAGGTGCATTCATGTGATCCTCACAGTAAAACCTGTGATACAAGCATCACCGTATACCTAATTTATTTGACCACAGATTTAGAAACGAATCTTTAAAACCTAATAACATACCACAGATGCATTTTGGTAAATGCTGCTTTAGATTATACTTTAGCCGAATCCATTAGTTGAATCCTAAGCTATAATATAATTTTAAGAACTTCCTTGCCTTTCAAGCCAAATAACCAAGGGACTTTCTCCCTCCCTTCCTCTTTCCCTCCCTCCCTCCCTCCCTCCCTCCCTCCCTCCCTCCCTTCCTTCCTTTCTTCCTTCCTTCCTTCCTTCCTTCCTTCCTTCTTCCCTCCCTCCCTTGTTCTCTCTTTTCCTTTCCTTTCTCTCCTTCCTTCCCTCTTCCCTGACTCTCTTTTCTTTTCCCTTCCTTCCTTCCTTCCTTCTTTCTTTCCTTCCTTCCTCCCTCACTCTCTCTTTTCTTTTCCTTTCTCTCCTTCCTTCCTTCTTTCCTCCCTCCCTTGTTCTCTCTTTTCCTTTTTCTTTCCTTCCTTCCTTCCTTCCTTCCTTCCTTCCTTCCTTCCTTCCTTCCTTCTCCTCTCCTTTCCCTCCCCTCCCCTCCCCTTCCTTTCCCTTCTCATCTTTCTTCTCACCATGTTGCCCAGGCTTGCCTCAAACTCCTGGGCTCAAGTGACTCTCTTCTACCTCAGCCTACCAAGTAGCTGGGGTTACATGTGTGAGACATCACAACCATGGACTCTTCACTTTCTTCACTCCAGGTTAAAAACATCACAGGGATAAATCTCAAAACACTAAAACTGTGAAAATGCTGCTAATCATGTGGGTCTGTCTAAATTGGAGTGTTACTTGTACAACTGGTTTCAGCCCCTCTGGAGTGGTTTGAATGCCACATGGATGAGTTGTGAACTCATATTCCACTTTGTAGTCCCATATGTTCTGGGACACGAACTCTTCCATTCTGACTTCTTTCTGCCTCTTGCAGTTCCTTCATCCATTCTGGACTTGGTCGATGATCACCATGGCTCAACTGGGGGACAGACGGTGAGGTGCACAGCTGAAGGCATGCCGCTTCCTGATATTGAGTGGATGATATGCAAGGATATTAAGAAGTATGGAAAACAGATGTATCTTCTTCCGTTGTGGTCAGAAGCTTTCTCCCTTGACACAAATGATGTCAAATACATTTTACTTATTGATTATAAGATAGGGTTTTGGGTGTGATAGCTTCAGGGTGTGTATCTTTTGTCACAAATAGCTGTAAGGAGAAGGTCCATGGCTTTCATTAGACCTTCAAAGTGTCTCCAATCTAAAAAAAAGAGTGAATTTTAAGAACCACTGTCCTAAGAAGATTTTTACTACCCTGGCTCACATACCTTATTTGGTGAACTTTGTTTGGTGGTCGGACTGCATGTAAACATAAATGTGACTGCTTAGTCCCTTATCTGCCCACCTGCTGTTTGGTGGGTTAATTCGCCAGTGCCTCCTCCTTCCTCCCAGTTCTCAGCCTTCTTAAATGGGCATGTGAGCGGTGTGTTTACACTTCATCCCTGGTAACTGGTTGTGTTCAGAAGCCTCAGTTGTTTCTTCCTCTAGACAGAGACTCCTCATCTTAACTTCTCCTAGGGCTAAGGATGGACTTGGATGTTGGCTGGAGTTTCTAGTAGATTCCAGTGTGGAGCAGGAATCTAGCTCTTATAACTCAATCAGAGGATCATCGCAACCCTAGTGACACCTTAGGGGCTCTTCCCAGAGTGGGTGTTGAGAAGGAAGGGTTCCAGGCCTTTTTGAAGGTGTGGGAGATTGAGATCATTAAATATGGTTGAAATTGAACTGTTCACTTTGCTCATGGTTCAAGATTGGGGAATGGTAGTCATACTTTATTAAACTTGTTTATCTCTGCCTGCTATGTAAACACTTTCAGTTCATGTGTGAATTATGCCCTCTTTAGCACATGCAGACAAGTTTTAATGTTCATCTGCATGTAAAATAAATCAGTGTGTAGTGCCCCAAAATATAGACAAGATCCCAACACCTTGCCATCTTAGAGTGTTCCCTTGGCTCCACTCATTGCCATGACTCTCAGGAATTGGCCCTATACTTAGGCCCTTTTTCTCTCTAGATGTAATAATGAAACTTCCTGGACGATTTTGGCCAACAATGTCTCAAACATCATCACGGAGATCCACCCCCGAGACAGGAGTACCGTGGAGGGCCTTGTGACTTTTGCCAAAGTGGAAGAGACCATTGCGGTGAGATGCCTGGCTAAGAATCTCCTTGGAGCTGAGAACCGAGAGCTGAAGCTGGTGGCTCCCAGTGAGTTCCTCAACAGTCAGGACAACTCATCAGCTGAGCCCCATTTCCCCCAGGCGGAACTTTGAATCCCAAATAGGAGTCATACAGAAATGAAGGTCCCAAGGCAGAAATTCAGTTATGAATGCTCTTAAAGGCAGGCATGTGGACTTTGCTTTATTTTGTTTTGTGTTTTGAGACAGAGTCTTGCTCTGTTGCCCAGGCTGGAGTGCAGTGGCACAATATTGGCTCACTGCAACCTCTACCTACGACTTTGTTTTAGATTCAGATCCAAAACAGCATTTTGCAGAGGCTCCTCAACATTTTGCTTGTCTAATAATATAGCTACAGTTTCTACTTTGAATGTCTGTGTATGTGGATGCAGTGTGGGGAAGAAGGATCTTCTGTCTCATTGCTCCTTAAAAGATGGATGAAGCCAAAAGCAATATAAGCAAAATGCAATTTACAAAATAAGCTTTATAATAAAGCATATGAAGTAGAAGTGTCTGCCCATATAGTAGCTGTCAATTGCATTTATCCATCTTTATTGTTCCTATTCAAATTCTGTCCACAAGGTTACTGTTGGAGCAACTTTGGAGAAAATACTGAGTTCTCCTGATTGAATTTTGTCCCCTTCTTGTATAAGGAAAGAGTTGATGTAGTTTCCTGGGTGTAGATAGTTTTGAGAGATGGTACTTCCTATCCCTAAAATGAACCAGACAGCCCTCACATTTCCCCACCAGCAGTGAGAGATTCCTGGCTCAGACACAGCCACACTACCTTGCTGCCCCCATGCATGTCTGCCAGGAAACTTTTCATTGTACCTCTCTCTCTTGTCACGTAGCCCTGCGTTCTGAACTCACGGTGGCTGCTGCAGTCCTGGTGCTGCTGGTGATTGTGATCATCTCACTCATTGTCCTGGTTGTCATTTGGAAACAGGTAGATACTTTCTCATAAAACTAAAGATCTTTGAAGCCAATGAGAACAAGAACAGCAACCTGGCTCAGTGCTTGGCACAGAGAAGGAGCTTAGTAATTATATGTGGAGTGAACGTTGTTGGACTCTACTGTGTCCAGTCACTGTGCAGCTTCATTGAAGCTCTGGTGCACTGGGACTTTGGTAATTCACCAGTTACCTGTCCTGGTCATTTATAGAAACCGAGGTATGAAATTCGCTGGAGGGTCATTGAATCAATCAGCCCAGATGGACATGAATATATTTATGTGGACCCAATGCAGCTGCCTTACGACTCGAGATGGGAGTTTCCAAGAGATGGACTAGTGCTTGGTAAGTTCCATGGGGTGACCTCCCAAGACTCCCTTTTCCCTTGCACACAGCTTTACAATTTATAGGCCTTGGCAGAATAGAGACCTGAGCTTGTGCTTAGTAAGAACTAGGCAATAGAAATTTGCTTTCAGAAATACATTTCTGTCTTGACAATGAGTTAATTGGATCACTGCAATGATTTTTTAAAATCTCGTTCCATAACAAATTATAGTTAAGGAAAATTTTACAAAGGGAGAAGAGAATATGAAGAGGGCTGGCAAAGATACCCACCAAAATTGCTTTGCTTTAGAAATGACACGAATTGAAAATGAGATGAATTTCTGTGACTAAAAATGAGCAGATGAGAAATGAATGAGGACAACCACAAAATGTGTTTTGATTCAGTACGTTTTAAAGATGCATTAGATACTCCTTTTTATATATTTGGAATATGGAATATAAAAATATAGGTACATTTTAAGGCAAAATATGTAAAAATAAGCAAGCCAACTTACCACAAGCATTTCAAATATTTCAATCCTGGGCTGAGACCAAGAATATGAAGCTTTAGTCCAAGGCAGTATTTCTTTTTTTTAAATCACACTCCTAATGAATGAAAGCAAGACAAAGGCAAATGAAAGTATAGGTAGAGGCTGTGTTACGATGAATGATCTAACAGTATATATGTTAAAGAATGCCAAATGCAGGTTTTAATTACTTACCTGTCTCATTCCAAAATACAGAAGTCTGCTTGGAGAGTTACTTAAACTGAAATCAAGCAAGGCAGCAGAGTGAAATCACCTTTCCAAAAGTTGCAACTGAGGAAATTATGACAGTGAATGAGATATGATCTAACCAACTCCATTTTGCTTTAGCCTCCAAGTTGTCCTTGTTCCTTCCTGGGCATAGGCCAAACTAACTTTGAGAGGAACTTATTTTATAGTTTGACTTTGAAAAAAAGACAATAATAGCCCTTTGCCAAACCCTCTTCTTGCCTGGGAACTAGACTGCCTTTGTGGGACTAACAAATTAGCTACAAGATTAGAAAGCACAGTTTAGGGGTCACTGTTGTGAAACCTGAGGTCAGTGCTTGAGATATTTTGGAGATCCTGTATTTTGATGCATCAGCTGACACCACCCAGGTCAATAAACTGGCTCATCTGATCTTGTGGCCCCTACCTAGGAACTGACTCAGTGCAAGAGGACAGCGTCAGCTCATGATTTCATCTTTGACCCAACCAATCAGCACTCCCCATTTCACCCCCTACCCACCAAATCATCCTAAAAACCCCATTCCCCCAGTTTCAGAGACACTGATTTGAGTAATAGTAGAATAGTAGAAATTCCCCAGTTTCAGAGACACTGATTTGAGTAATAGCAGTAATAGTAGAATAGGTCTCCTGTACAGCCACCTCTGTGTGAATTAAACCCTTTCTCTATCGCAATTCCCCTGCCTTGATAAATTGGCTCTGTCTAGGCAGTGGGCAAGGAGAACTCATGGGGCGGTTATAAGAGCTGCTCCCAATTTCATATATTTATATCTGAGCTTTCTTTATTTTCCTGCCTATTTCCCAAAAAGGGATGAGGAGCTTAGGGAGTTAAAAAGTAGTAAAATATGGGGAAAGGGGCATAATTCCCATTATACTGAGAGGCATTGCTGGTGAAGCAATACCTTTCCAGGTACAATTTCCAGTAACACAGACATTCAGTAAGAGTCAGTGTTGGCTGTTAGTGTGTTTCATGAGCCAAGTCTTTCCTGGGCTTGGCTATCCGTGGTGAGACTGACACCCTGGGAAATGTTTCTCTCAGACTGTGAGCCCTTTCAGGGTGGGACAACAGCTTCAGTGTCTTTACGTAAATCTCCTCCCAACATGAAGCTAATTGCTGTGCTCTCGGGCGTGCTTAGCTCTTGGTGGAGTGGCTTTCCTAATAAATAGGGAGCAGTGAGCCCAGCCTGAAGTTTTTACTTAGTCACTCCTTGGAATCAGTGATATTTTGAATCCTGAAGTATTTCCAGTGGCTAATAATTTATTAAGACAAAAGATGCCCCTGTTTGCATGTGGAAAACAGAAGGGGAGAGAACCAGGGGGTATGGGTGAGAGCCTCCAAAGGCAGAGGATCCCAGGGGCTGGCCCAGCACGGAGCTGGTAGACAGCATGCTCACACCAGGGAGGGCTGCACCCTCCTTTCTCCCGTCTGTGTTTTCTTTCCCCTGCAAATGTTATTCGACAAAAGCAATTATGCTAATTTCCTTCCCTGTGGGCTCAAGTCCGTTTTTGACACGATGACTTGGAGGAGTCATTATGCTTATTCCAAACAGGAAAGACACCCGCCCAGCTGTCCACCCACAGAGAGCTGGCTACGGTGCAGAAAGCTGGGGAGGCGGCTGGAGTTTTTGGGTGTTAATGATTCTGCCTGCCCACAGGTCGGGTCTTGGGGTCTGGAGCGTTTGGGAAGGTGGTTGAAGGAACAGCCTATGGATTAAGCCGGTCCCAACCTGTCATGAAAGTTGCAGTGAAGATGCTAAAACGTAAGTGCTCCTTCCTGGGGATTTTTTGAGCACGGGGATATTAAAGGAATTTCTCAAAATCATACAGCTAGTAAATAAGACATTTAGGACTAGGTCCTGATTCTTTTGACTCCAGGTTTTATGTGTATTTAGACAATTTTGTCAATTAGGTTTATTTAGATTGCTCTTGCTGCCCATATGTTGGAAAATTAAGAGCTTGTTATTTCCAGACTTCATTTTGCTAGAAAGACCAGGAATTAGTTATTAGCATTGAGGCCAAGTAGCCATCTACTTCATTTAGACGTTTGGTAAATAGAATGATATCCAATCACAGGATTAGCCATGTTCTTGGGTTTTTTCTGAGCACGGGAAGTTGGTAGCTCAGCTGGACTGATGTGTGATTTATTCCTTCAACAGCCACGGCCAGATCCAGTGAAAAACAAGCTCTCATGTCTGAACTGAAGATAATGACTCACCTGGGGCCACATTTGAACATTGTAAACTTGCTGGGAGCCTGTACCAAGTCAGGTGGGCTCACTGACCTGGAGTGAGGGTTTTCATTGGACACATGTGGTTCTGAAAACTGTTCATTCAGGCTTAAATCCTCCACTCTCCATCCCCACACATGCCAGGGAATAGAAGTCCCTTGAATGGAGCTGACCAGTCCCTTGAATTGATGGAAGCTCATTGTTTTTTGAGCAAAATCTGTTGCCAGTCCAGTCATAGCCATTCATGGCTCTTTTTTTTAAAAAAAAACAAAAAACAAAAAAACACTTATTTGGTATCTTGTTTTTTTCTGCCCCATATGGTCTGCAGGATAATTCATGACTTTTCTGTTCTTCATTTTCATACCCATCTCCTAACGATTTTTGTCTCCATAGGCCCCATTTACATCATCACAGAGTACTGCTTCTACGGAGATTTGGTCAACTATTTGCATAAGAATAGGGATAGCTTCCTGAGCCACCACCCAGAGAAGCCAAAGAAAGAGCTGGATATCTTTGGGTTGAACCCTGCTGATGACAGCACACGGAGGTGGGTGCAAAGAGAGACGTTGCTGTCTATCATTATCTTACAGGCATCACAAATGGAAAGACCCATGTCCTGATAGATTCCATGTCTGCAGGTTCAGTGCCCAAGGTAGCAAGACTTAGAGTCAAACCATCCTGCCCAGTTGACTATTCCATGATCATGCAGAGAGATTCATGATGTCTACAGGTGTTTTGGACATGGGAAGGCTTTGCTGATAGGTTTGAATGAGAGTGAGAGTTAGAATGATTCTGGGAGCTCTTCTGCTATTTACATGTGATCCATTTAGACCTATAAAATGCAGCTCTGGCCAGGGATGCTTGAGTTCTGGAACCTTGCGAGAACCGTCTGTGGATCTCCAAGCTCGAGGTCCTTGCTGAACCTGGACCTATAAATGACGCCAATGATAGTGATCCCTACTGCAGAAACCTACAAGTGGCTGTAAAGAGCTCTGTAGATAGGAAGTTCTGTAATATCACAATAAATTACTACTTAGTGGACACCAAATGGGTGCTAAATTGATTGGGTAGAAGGAATTATATGCCCAAGCCACATGGCCACATGGCTCCGGTTCCAAGGCCTGTGAGTTGAAAAACTGAGAAAGAATAATGACAGACTTAATGTAGTGAATTCTTCAAACTTTAAGTGTAATGGACTTACAGATCCATGGGAGCACAGCCCCACTGTCTTAGATGAGGCTCTACAGGATGTGCGGGCTCCTGCTAAAGATGCACAGGGAACTGGCTGTGAAACCAAGTGGACAGTAATCATCATGGCAACTGACATTTGTGGAGTCCTTTGTATGTGCCAGGTGCCATGACAAATATTCCTCCAGTCTTTCCCGTCTTTGTCAGTGGGATTCATTCTACGTCTTCTGAAAAGTACTTTCGTGATCCCCCAGATCAAGTCATTTTCCTTACAGGCTATTGAAACCATTCTTCCTTCACAGCACATCTGAGTTTGAGTTGATCTGTGTATTTATTTTGTTTGTTATGTTTCTTTTTTCCCCTGTTTAAAAAAATTTTTTATTTCCATAGGTTTTGAGGGAACAAGTGGTATTTGGTTACATGAGTAAATTCTTTGGTGGTGATTTGTGAGATTTTGGTGCACCCATCACTGGAGCAGTATACACTGAACCCAATATGTAGTCTTTTATCCCTCACCCACCTCTCTTTTCCCGAGTCCCCAAGCCCATTGTGTCCTTCTTACACCTTTGTGTCCTCATAGCTTAGCTCCCACTTACGAGTGAGAACATACGATGTTTGGTTTTCCATTTCTGAGTTACTTCACTTAGAATAATAGTCTCCAGTCCCATCCAGGTTGCTGTGAATGCCATTAATTCATTCCTTTTAATAGCTGAGTAGTGTGTGTATATATATATATACCTATACATACATATGTATAGATACACTGCAGTTTCTTTATCCACTCCTTGATTGATGGGCATTTGGGGTTGGTTCCACATTTTTTCAATTGTGAATTGTGCTGCTATAAACATGTGTGTGCAAGTATCTTTTTCGTATGACTTCCTTTCCTCTGGTAGACATCCAGTAGTGGAATTGCTGTGGTGCATGTATTTCTGTGACTATTTGATTAATGCTCATCTCCTTGACTAGATCACCTCATGTGAAGGGTGTGGATTGGTTTTGCTTTTACCTGGCTAGCTCCCATGCCTACCTCAGTACCTGGCACGTTGTAGGTCCCCCAAAATCATCATCTACTGAAAGTGGAATGACCACTTCAGAAGGGCACCCTGGGTAAGATTTCTCTTTCTGTTTTTACAGCTATGTTATTTTATCTTTTGAAAACAATGGTGACTACATGGACATGAAGCAGGCTGATACTACACAGTATGTCCCCATGCTAGAAAGGAAAGAGGTTTCTAAATATTCCGACATCCAGAGATCACTGTATGATCGTCCAGCCTCATATAAGAAGAAATCTATGTTAGGTAAAAGTGTCTATACTCACTCTGGGTATTGGGACTGTCCAGTGGTTTATTATGATACTTAAAGTATTTAGGGGGGAAGTGTATAGGGATGGTAAGTGAACCTGGCAGCCCACGTAGTCTCTAAATTCAGGTCTGCACAGCCAGTTCTGTGACATATTTCCAGGTTTGTGGCCTGTAAACTGAAAAGAATAAAAGCCGACAATGTAACAAGTTTTTTAAACTTTAAATGTAACAGTTTTAAAGAATTTTCCTGGTATGTTCCTGCAGTAAATATGTTTTAAAAAATAATTACTTATTCTGATATAATGAACTTCCTTTTTTGTTGTTAGCATGTCTTTCTTTTTTAATGAAAATATGGTGATTGATACTGTTTTTAATGCCCTTACTTGGCAGTAATGTAATACCCCTACAAGTTGGCAGTCTTATGTTGGTTCCTCACACCGTTTTTTTTCCTTAAGTTTTAGAAGTCTCTGATGTCTATGAGTTCAGTAACCCTTGCTTTTACTTTTTCTAACATTCAATTTGTGATAGGGACTCTAGAGTAGATAATTTGCAGTTACATTTTCTGGACAAGTGTTTCTGGTGAATGTTTTTTGAAGGTGGGTCTATCTGTGTTTGAAGCACACGAATATATGGCAGGGTTAAATTGATTTATAAACTCCAGGGAGTCTAGCTGATGCCCAGACCAGATGGACCACTTCACATCTGCTCAGGGTGGTTCCTCCAGAGCCCTGGACTGGTCAGAGACATGAGGTTGGAAGTCTGACATTGGCTTGTCCTGTGAGCTTGTCTTTTTGGGTCTGAGCCCTCCCATTAGTCAATGCAAAAAAGTGTTGAGCTGCCATGGACACTGTTTTGGAAATTATTGATGTGCTCTGAATGTTTTCAGGGTTCTTAAGTGAAAGGTATAATCCATTAAAAAAAGGAATTTGTTTGTTTTGCAAAGCTCAGTACACAATATTTTCCATTTCTGCAGTTCCAAGTTCCATTCACTTCTCATTGCCAAATGGGTGAACTTCCAAGCGCTTTTAAAAGATTAGCCAGTGAGAGTTATCGGAACCAGTACTTCCTCTCCCCTCCCATATTGTTAAAAATAGTTTACATTGCTTCCCAGGCTGGGCTGGTGGAGTTGGCACAAAATGTCAGAGGAACCTGAGTCACGCTCAGGCCCAAGCCCTTTTGGCAGGCAGACCACTGCTTTCTGGCCTTCCGTGGCTATCTGAAAAAAATGTGAATGGCTAGAGCTACTCTTCACTTGCCTGAACATTTTCAAAAAGAATTGAGAACTTCTGGATTAAATTGCCTTCTTCCTCGAAAACCCTGGGACCCTTCCAGATGGGACTAACTGGGGAAAGTGGACAAGTTACAAACAAAGAAACTCAAAGCAAAGTCATTGGCACTGATCTCTAAGATGCTATCACATGTGATTGGTGTTTGATTTTATTAAGAAACTATAAGCAAAGTACTACAAAGGTGGCTTTAAAAAGAAAATAAAGCAATTCCTTAGAAGCTACTTTTTCGTGTAGCTTGTATATGTGCTCCTTGTATTTCATCATGGAAGATTTTAGTGTGTGTTTATGTGTATGTGTGTTTTAAAGGTAGCTGAGATGATTTGCTAACTATGGTTGAAAAAAAGAAATTTAGGAGGCAAACAAAATAATTGTGTGAGATTTGTCTTTGTGGCTATCTGTGTGTGTGTTTTGTGTGTGTGTGTGTGTATGTCTGTGTGTGTTTTAGGCTGTTCTTTTATTGCTATAAAGAAATCCTAGAGACTGGGTAATTTATAAGGGAAATAAGTTTAATTAGTTCATGATTCTGCGGCCTTTACAGGAATCATGATGCTGGTAGATCTGCTCGGTTTCTGGGGAGGCCTCATGAAGCTTCCAGTCATGGCAGAAGGCAAAGTGGTGCAGGCACATTACATGGCCAGAGCAAGAGCAAGCGAGACAGAGAAAGAGAGAGGCGCCACACACTTTTAAACAGTCAGATCTTACAAGAAGTCACTTACTATTTGCAAGGACAGCACCAAAAGGATGGTGCTAAATCGTTCATAAGAAACCTGTCCCCATGATCCATTCATCTCCCACCAGTCCCTACCTCCAATACTGGAGATTACAATTCAACATAAGATTTGGGCGGGGACACATATTCAAACTATATCATATTGACCCTGGACCCTCCCAAATCTCATGTCCTTCTCACATTTCAAAATACAATCATCCTTCCTCAATAGTCCCCTCAAGCCTTAACTCATTCCAGCATCAACTCAAAGTGCAAAATCTTATCTGACCAAGGCAAGTCCCTTCCACCTATGAGCCTGTAAAATAAAAAACAAGTTATTTACTTCTAAGATACAATGGGGTTATAGGCCTTGGGTCAACATTCCCATTCCCAAAGGGAGAAATCGGCCAAAAGAAAAGGGCTACAAGCCCCACAGAAGTTCAAAACTCAGCAGTGCTGAAAGCTCCAAATAAACTCCATTGACTCTGTATCCCATATCCAGAGCACACTGGTGCAAAGGGTGGAGCTCTTGGGAGGGGTGGAACTCCCTGTGGCTTTACAGGGTTCAGCCCCTGCAGCTGCTCTCAGGGGCTGGTGTCAAGTGCTTGGGGTTTTTCCAGGTGCAGAGTGCAAGTTGTTGGTGGATGTATTATTCATGGAGGATGGTTGTACTCTCTTCATAGCTCCACTAGGCAGTGCCCCGGTGGAGACTCTGTGTGGGGTCTTCAACCCCACATTTCCCCTCTGCACTGACTTAGTAGAAGTTCTCTATGAGGGCTCCACTCCTACAGCCTGCTTCTGTCTGGGCACCCTGGTTTTTTAAATATATCCTTTGAAATCTAGGCAGAGGCTCCCAAGCCTCAACTTTTGCACTCTGTGCACCCACAGACTAACACCACATGGGAGCTGCCAAGGTTTATGGCTGTCACAAGCTGAAGCAGCAGCCCAAGCTGCACTCGGACTCCTTTGACCCATGGCTGGAGCTGGCGTCATAGGGATGCAGGGAGCAGTGTGTCAAGGCTGCACAGGGCAGTGGACCCTGGGCCTGGCCTATGAAACCATTTTTCTCTCCTAGGCCTCTGGGCCTGTGATGCGAGGGGCTGCCATGAAGGTCTCTGAAATGCCTTCAAGGCCCTTTTCTCATTGTTTTGGCAATCAGCCTTTGCCTCCTTTTTAGTTATGCAAATTTCTCTAGCAAGTGGTTGCCCAGCATCCCTCTTTAATTCTCTCCCAAAAAAGCTTTTACTTTCTCTGTCACATGGTCAAGCTACAGTTTCCAACCTTTTGTGCTCTGCTTCCCTTTTATTTTTTTTATTTTTTATTTTTTTAAGAGATGGGGTCTCGCTGTGTTGTCTGGGCTAGTTCAAACTCCTGGACTCAAGCAATTCTCTCACCTCAGTCTCCCAAAGTGTTGGGATTACAGGTGTGAGCCACTGCGCCTAGCTTCTGCTTCTTTGTAAATGTAAGTTTCAACTTCAAGTCGTTTCTTTGCTTTTGCATCTGAGTGTAGGCTATTGGAAGCAGGCAGGCCATGTCTTGAATACTGCTGCTTAGAAATTTCTTCCACCAGATATCCTAGGTCATCACTCTCAAGTTCAAAATTCCACATATTCCTAGGGCATGGACATAATGTGGCCAAGTTCTTTGCTGAGGCCTAACAAGGGTGACCTTTACTCCAGTTCCCGATAAATTCTTCATTTTCATCCGAGACCTTGGCAGCCTGGATTTAATTGTCCATATCATTTTCAGCATTTTGGTCACAAGCATTTAACCAGTCTCTAAGAAGTTCCAAACTTTCCTTCATCTTCCTGTCTTTTTCTGAGCCCTCTAAACTCTTCTAATCTCTGCCTGTTACCCAGCAGCAATTTCCCATTCCTTGATCCCAATTTTCTCTATTAGGCTGTTTTTGCATTGCTATAGAGAAATACCTGAGACTGAGTAATTTATAAAGAAAAGAGGTTTCATTGGCACGTGGTTCTGCAGGCTATACAGGCATTTGCTTCTGGGGAGGCCTCAGGAAGCTTCCAATCATGGTGGAAGGTAAAGGGGGAGCAGGCATATCACATGGCCAGAGCAGGAGCAAATAGAGAGAGAGAGTGAGAGAGAAGGGGGGAGAGAGAGAGAGAGAGAGAGAGAGAGAGAGAGAGAGAGATGCCACACAGTTTTAAACAGGCAGATCATGCAAAAAGTCACTCACTTTTGCAAGGATATCACCAAGGGGATGGTGCTAAACCATTCATGAGAAATTCACCCCTGTGATCCAGTCACCTCCCACCAGGCCCCACCTCCAATACTGGGGATTACACTTCAACATGAGATTTGGGTGGGGAAACATATCCAAACTATATCATTTTGTGTGTGTGTGTATAATTTTTAAACCAGATATATGTTTCTGCATATCTCCTTCCTTCCTTCCTTCCTTCCTTCCTTCCTTCCTTCCTTCCTTCCTTCCTTCCTTCCTTCCTTCCTTCCTTCCTTCCCTCCCTCCCTCCCTCCCTCCCTCCCTCTCTCTCTCTCCTTTCTTTCTTTCCTTCCTTCCTTCCTTCCTTCCTTCCTTCCTTCCTTCCTTCCTTCCTTCCTTCCTTCCTTCCTTCCTTTCTTTCTTTCTTTCTTTCTTTCTTTCTTTCTTTCTTTCTTTCTTTCTTTCTTTCTTTCTTTCTTTCTTTCTTTCTCTTTCTTTCTTTCTTTCTTTCTTTCTTTCTTTCTTTCTTTCTTTCTTTTTCTTTCTTTCGTTTTCTTTCTTTCGTTTTCTTTCCTTTCGTTTTCTTTCCCTTCTTTCCTTTCTTTCTCTTTCTTTCTCTTTCTTTTCTTTCTTTTTTCTTGACAGAGTCTCACTCTGTCACCCAGGCTGGAGTGCAGTGGTGTGATCTTGGCTGACTGCAACTCACTGCAACCTCCTCCTCCCTGGTTCAAGCAATTCCCCTGCCTCAGCCTCTCTAGTAGCTGGGATTACAGGTACATGCCACCATGCCTAGCTACTTTTTTTGTATTATTAGCAGAGACAGAGTTTCACCACGTAGGCCAGACTGGTCTCGAACTTCTGACCTCAGGCAATCCACCCTCCTCGGCCTCCAAAAGTGCTGGGATTATAGGCATGAGCCACCATGCCTGGCCTATATATCTATTTTCTAAGATAGAACCTTCGCATAGTGATATTCACCTGTGAGATCTAAACATTCTACAAGAAAATTAAGAAAATATGTTTGGATGTGTTCTTTGGGCATGCCTCTGCAACTTGATGATTTCCTGCTGCCTGCCAGCACCAATACATTTAATTTCTTTTCTGCAGACTCAGAAGTCAAAAACCTCCTTTCAGATGATAACTCAGAAGGCCTTACTTTGTTGGATTTGTTGAGCTTCACCTATCAAGTTGCCCGAGGAATGGAGTTTTTGGCTTCAAAAAATGTAAGTTCAAGGAACAGAGACCTTTTCAGACCCAGCCACAGATTTCAGAGTGAGTGGAGTGTGGAAGGAGATGCTAGGAGATAGATCTTGGAAAGGCCATTAATAACAGGGGCCTCTTACTTACCTGTCTCTCTCCTTCATCCCCAACACAGGGCAGGGAGTCCGAAATCAGACGTCTACTCTTCTCTAGAGCGTTCTCTCTGTTGGGAGTGGGTGGAGTGAGAACCTGGGAGAAGGCCAGCCCTTTATATCCAGGCAGGCAGCTCCAAGTACCAGCATGGATCGGGGATTGGCCAGTCTTGCAGGGGTGATGCTGGTTCAGCCACAGATGGCTTGACCCTGAGTCATTTCTTCCTTTTCCGTGCAGTGTGTCCACCGGGATCTGGCTGCTCGCAACGTCCTCCTGGCACAAGGAAAAATTGTGAAGATCTGTGACTTTGGCCTGGCCAGAGACATCATGCATGATTCGAACTATGTGTCGAAAGGCAGTGTACGTCCTCACTTCCCTCAGTGGGCATGCTCACCCTCCTTCACTTTAATCTCTGAAGTCAGGTGTTGCTTCTAGAGATTCGGTGCCTGTTTTTAAAAACATCAATACACTACAAGGGGTCAGTACACAGCCTCGGCAGCAGATTGCCCAGGTGTGAGTGCCAGCTCCACCACTTACTTGATTTGGATTCGGGGCTAGATACTCGACTGTTCTGCCCCTCTATCTCCCTGACTGTAGTGGGAGGTGATAATAGTACCTATTTGCTGAGTTGCTATTGGGATTAAATCAATGAATTCATGTAAAGTGCTTAGGACAGTGCCTGGCATATAGAAACAGCATTCAATAACTGTTAGCTATTTTATTTATTTATTTTCTATTTTTTTTTTTGGAGACAGAGTCTCACTCTGTCACCCAGGCTGGAGAACAGTGGCACAATCTTGGCTCACTGCAAACTTCTGCCTCCCAGGTTGAAGCGATTCTCCTGCCTCAGCCTCCTGAGTAGCTGGGATTACAGGCATGCACCACCATGCTCAGCTAATTTTTGTATTTTTAGTAGAGACAGGGTTTTGCCATGTTTGCCAGGCTGGTCTCGAACTCCTGGCCTCAAGTGATCTGCCTGCCTCAGCTTCTCAAAGTGTTGGGATGACAGGTGTGAGCCACTGCACCTGGCAAGTGTTAGCTATTAATATGTCAATTGCGTGTATGCATGGACAAGCATGCATTCCCAAGAATGATGTCTCTATATTTTAAGCTTTTATCAGATTTTCAAAAGCCATCTGTGACCCCTAAAATATTGAAACCATTTGGGTTTATATATCTTGGAGGCACAGTTTCCTTAAAGATACTCATTTTGTTGTCTACTTGGACCACTCTCCCCATTCCTTCCACTTCTCAGCAGATGACACAGCTCCCTGTAGGGATACATCTGCTCCCTGTAGGTACAATTCCAAATCACCTCAGTGCACTGGACGTGAGACAGCTCATGGCAGCTGCTGCTTCCACCTAGGGAAAGACATGGCCTGCATCCATGCTGTGTGTGATTCATGTACTCATGTGGCCATGATAGCTGTAATTGGCTCATAGATCACTGGATCTGTTCTTAATTTTGTTCCCAGGAATATCTAAATAGAGGAAACAGGTCCCTTCAGGGCTTACACCTTTTGGGTGAAAATTCAGGATTAGTGTTTTTGGATATTATTCCTTTGGAGGACATAAAAGGCAATATTGATCATTCATCATTCATCTAGTATTTGTTGAACACCTACTATGTGCTAGGCACTGAGAGTTCAGCAATGAACAAAACACATATAAGAGACACTCAAATGGGACAAGATAATTAGCACAAGTTATTAAGAGCCCAAAGGGAACCCTTTTCCATTTCCACTGCTGTAGATCATCAGTGAGTAGACATGGGTTTAACTCTCTCCCTCCTTCCTTGCAGACCTTTCTGCCCGTGAAGTGGATGGCTCCTGAGAGCATCTTTGACAACCTCTACACCACACTGAGTGATGTCTGGTCTTATGGCATTCTGCTCTGGGAGATCTTTTCCCTTGGTATGGGCCTGACATTGCTGCTTGTTTGGGCTGTTCTGAAACACCACTGGAAGGAAAATGTGTTCTTTCAAGCCCCAGCATGTATACAGTGTTAAGATAACCTGGTGTGAGGCCAGTACCCTTCAGCTGCCTCATACCACACGTTGTGCCTTATTGTGTCTGAGATAGGCCCATGCAGGTGGAAATGGGGTCTTTGTTGGGGGTTGCATCTCACTCCTGACCTCTGCGCCTCCTCTCCTTTGGGCTATGCCAGAGTGACTTCCTCCCATTGGAAGTGGTCCCAATGACATTTGCATCCCAGCTGCTTTTTCATTTTGGGCTTTGGGTCACATGGGTACACCCTTGGAGAGTGGGCCCTCCGTCACCTGGTGGTGATTGATGATTAAGTGAAAAGGGATATGTGGAGGGAAGGGCAGGGCTCTCATTCCTGGTTGTCATTGGCCAGTCTTGACAACCCAGGTGGTGAACAACCCAGGTGCCCTGGGCTGCCCGGTGAGGTCCCTAAGAGAAGGATCAGCCATAACCCTGACATCTGGATGGTTCATCTGGGGAGATGAGACTTACACACTTAGGATAAACAGTGTGGTACTGATTTAAAATTGCAATTCGAATCTTGAGTAAAGAGAAAGGAGTCCTGGAATAGTGTGGGAAGGCTTCAGAGAGGGAACTTAACTTGACCTGGCATTGGCTTTGAATATGTGAAATGTTTCATGGATTTATCTGTGATCAGGATGTAATAGGAAAGTGTGTCTTCCTGCCCCGTCTCCCTTTTCATCCTAGTTCTCCCTCCATAGATGATCACAATGGATCATCCCCCAGTGGTTTAATGGAGTCTCGTACTCCCTTAAAAGCAGAGAGGCCCCCACTTTGATTTTTGCTTTAGCGATTTGAACATACCTGGTGAAAAAGACTCTCTGAGTTTTAATGATTCAGAATTTCTCCTTGCTTTTCTAGTTCATTTTGTCTGTGTTGATCCAATAGTCATACACATTGAAAAACACTTGAATGCTTGTTTCTAAAGATGTAGAATTTTTTTGATGGTACTTGGACTTGACCAACCTGGAGTCCTAATTAAATTTAAGATTTGAGCTGGTCTCTGAAGTCAAGGAGATGATGACACTGAATTTTCTTGAAAAAAAACAGTGTTTCAAGGCTATAGGATCTGAAAGGTGTTCTAACGGTGTTCTATCATGCCAAGTGTTTCAACAATGCACTGAGCATTTGTTAGTCCTGGTGTTTATTGTTTGGCTTGTAGGTGGTACTCCTTACCCTGGCATGATGGTGGATTCTACTTTCTACAATAAGATCAAGAGTGGGTACCGGATGGCCAAGCCTGACCATGCTACCAGTGAAGTGTGAGCTTCTTCCCCATCCCGGGGGCCTGTGTTCACACTCTGTGGGTCTAGGGGGAGGGAGGGGCCCTGAGACTTCCCCCCTGTGCCCACTCTTGAGTTCTGTCCCTCAGCTACGAGATCATGGTGAAATGCTGGAACAGTGAGCCAGAGAAGAGACCCTCCTTTTACCACCTGAGTGAGATTGTGGAGAATCTGCTGCCTGGACAATATAAAAAGGTGTGTTTGGATCTGTGGGTGGAAAGGTGTGGATAAAGCTGAAAGTTATACCAGTGAGCTGTGCTGTTTGGCATTTCTAGAGGAGCATTTTCAAGAGAGGCAAAAGATTGTGTGATCCAGTTGCTGGGCTTCATGGCGGTGCTCCACAAGACCCTAGTAGCAATGATGAATGAAAACCCTCTCCTTCCCGCGGGCCTTTCCTTTCATCTTAAATGTGCAGCACCTACTCTTCTCCAGATGTTTGAGTATCAGAAGTTAGTGTGCAGTTAGAAGACTCAGGGAATCCATGGCCATTACATCGCTAATTTGAATGCACTTAAATCCATGCAAAATTGGCTTTTACCAGCTAACTGGAAAGAAGAACCTCAGCTGTTATCTGTGGCACCAGCTGGTTTTTGTGGAATAGGAAGCATTGTTCAGAGGAACAAATGTAATTTCATGGAACCAAGCAGGATATGTAAATGAATAAAACAACTTTCTGCTGAGGTGTTGAGAGGAAAACTCAGACATAAACTCAGTTTCTTAGATTCAGATTAGTCCCTGTGTAGACTTTTTATACTTATCATTTTTCTTCCTTTTTCTCAAGGAGGAACAGCATTAGGAGATTGTGTGCTAAACTGCAAATTAAGCACTTCTGTCTGTTAATTATCTCACTGCCCACTACAACTTTCACAGTTGAGGCAGTGAGGCAGTGAGGAGGCAGAAGGAAATTAACCCTCAGTTGGTCAAAGAGACTGATTGGTGGAAATGTGTTGGTGGGAAGAGATTGAAGCTATTGTTGAAAATAGGGTCTGTTCACATCCAATGTTAGACCTCTCCAATGTTTAAGGATCATGAAGGCTTTGGGTATTATCCCCCCAATAGAAGTCCTCACTGCCTCTCTATGGGACCCATCCAAGCCCTGGAAAGGCAATGTGATGAGGACTAGAAGGGTTATCGGTTGTAGCTACTGACTTGGAGAAGGGGCCACTGGTATCTTAGCACCTACTGGCAGAAGCTCTTTACCATTGGTGGCCACTTCTTCATGTTCTACGTCTCTGGGGATAGTTGACATGACTCTCCTTCAACTAAGTCCCACATCTTCTAGATAGTTTGGAAATATGTACAGTTAAATAATAGTAAGTTCTGAGTGTCTCTATTCATTTTTGAGGTTTGGTCATTAAAACTTGATTAAATATGTTCAATGAATGTTTATAGAGTTATGAAAAAATTCACCTGGACTTCCTGAAGAGTGACCATCCTGCTGTGGCACGCATGCGTGTGGACTCAGACAATGCGTACATTGGTGTCACCTACAAAAATGAGGAAGACAAGCTGAAGGACTGGGAGGGTGGTCTGGATGAGCAGAGACTGAGCGCTGACAGCGGCTACATCATTCCTCTGCCTGACATTGACCCTGTCCCTGAGGAGGAGGACCTGGGCAAGAGGAACAGACACAGGTAGCTGTGGGGGCAGCGTCAGTGTCTCACCTTTCCCCTCCCCCACAGGCCATGAAGGAGAGGACCTGATAATGGTGCACTCCTGGGTAGTAAATCTGTACTTGGGGGCAAGTTGCAGAATCCTCAGGAGGTCGGTGTGGTTTTGAAAATGCTTCCCAGATGATTCTAATATGTTCCCCCTGGGGCTGGGAGAGGGGTGTGCATGTTGTGGGGAGAGGGTCATGCTTCTCTGGTGGAGAATCTTTGAGCTAAGTTCTCAGGTAATTTGATCAAATTGATACAGAACTGTGATTATTGAGATCATATAAGCCTCTCCTGCCATTGTCTTAAATAGTCATTGAACTAGGGAAAAAGTGGAGAGAGGCGGGACTGGGTCCTTTGATGCTATACCCTACCTGTGAATTGGAATCACCTGCAGAGATTTTAAAACTATTGATATACAAGCCTCACCCAAAACAACAAATTAGAATCCCTGGGGGTGGTGGCCAACTGCTCCCTGGCTAATTTGATTCTTCTTTCTTTTAAATTTTATATTCTGGAAGATTTCTAACGTGCACAATTCACATAGTACAGTGAGCTGTTCAGTATCCATCACCCAGCTTCAATGACTATGCACTCTGCCAGCCTGGATGCATGCATGGCCATGTCTGTCTCTCCTCAGCCTCCTCTGGATTGTTTGGAAGCAAATCCTAGACACCATATCATTTCACCCATAAATATTCTAGTGTGTGTCTCTTAAAGATAAGGGCTCTATTTTAAAGAATAGCAACAGTTATTAAAAAGTTATTAAAAATAACTACAATGCCATTATCTCACCCAAAACAGGGACAATAAATCGTTAAGGCATCAGACAGCCAGTTAAAGTTCAAATTATCTCACAAATATTATTGTACTCCATTAAAAAGTGGGCAGAGGACATGAGCAGACACTTTTCAAAAGAAGACATACATGCAGCCAACAAGCATACGAAAAAATGCTCAACATCACTGATCACTAGAGAAATGCAAATCAGAACCATGATGAGATACCATCTCACACCAGTCAGAATGGTTATTATTAAAAAGTCAAAAAATAACAGATGCTGGTGAAGTTGTGGAGAAGAGGGGATGCTTATACACTGCTCGCTGGAGTGCAGATTTCTCAAAGAACTTTTTTTTTGTTTTTTTTTTTGAGACGGAGTCAAAGAACTTTTTTTTTTTTTTTTTTTTTTTTTTTGAGATGGAGTCTTGCTTTGTCACCCAGGCTGGAGTGGATTGGTGAGATCTCCGCTCACTGCAAGCTCCACCTCCCGGGTTCACACCATTCTCCTGCCTCAGCCTCCCGAGTAGCTGGAACTACAGGCGCCTGCTACCACGCCTGGCTAATTTTTTGTATTTTTAGTAGAGACAGGGTTTCACCGTGTTGGCCAGGATGGTCTCGATCTCCTGACCTTGTGATCCACCCGCCTTGGCCTCCCAAAGTGCTGGGATTACAGGCTTGAGCTACTGCGTCCGGCCTCAAAGAACTTTTAGCAGAATTACCTTTCGACGCAGCAATCCCATTATTGGGTGTATAACCAAAGGAATATAAATCATTCTACCATAAAGACATGCATACGTATGTTCAGTGCAACACTGTTCACAATAGCAAAGACATGTAATTATCCTAAATGCCCATTGACAGTAGATTAGATAAAGAACATCTGGCACATATACACCATGGAATACTGTGCATCGATGAAAAAGAACAAGATCTGAGATACCATCTCCCACCAGTCAGAATGGCTATTATTTAAAAGTCAAAAATCAACCAATGGTGGTGAGGTTGTGGAGAAAAAGAAACACTTTTACAATGTTAGTTGGAGTGTAAATTAGTTCAACCACTGTGGAAGACAGTGTGGCAATTCCCCCAAAGACCTAGAGGCAGAAATACTGTTTGACCCATCAATCTCGTTACTGGGTATATACCCAGAGGTGACAGAGGTATATAAATTATTCTATTACAAGGACACGTGCACATGTATGTTCACTGCTGCACTGTTCACAATAGCAAAATCGTGGAGTCAACCTAATGCCCATCAATGATAGACTGGGTAAAGAAAATATGGTACATATACACCATGGAACACTATGCAGTCATAAAAAGGAATGAGATCATGTCCTTTGCAGATGGAGCTGGAAGCCGTTATCCTCAGCAAACTGATACAGGAACAGAAAACCAAATACCGCATGTTCTCGCTTATCAGTGGGAGCTGAACAATGAGGACACATGGACACATGGAGGGAAACAACACACACTGGGGCCTTTCAGGGGTTGGGGGTTAGGTGGAGCATCAGGAAGAATAGCTAAAGGATGGGTGATGGGATGATCTGTGCAGCAAACCACCATGACACATGTTTACCTATGTAACAAACCTGCACAACCTGCACATGTACTCTTGAACTTAAGAAGTGGAAAATACAAAAATGAAATAAAAAAAAGAACAAGATCATGTCCTTTGCAGCAACATGTACGGAGCCGGAGGTCATTATCCTGATTACATCCTTGTAGTGTCCTTCTCAGGTGCTTCTGTCCTCTCTATGTGTTGCAAACTGGTAGTTAGTCTAGGAACTTAACCTGACTCAGGTTAGATCTTTGGCAAACATGCTTCAAAGATGGTTCTGTGTGCTTCTGTCAGGAGGTTTGCACTGTCCAGTTGTCTGCCTTTTGTAACATTAGCAGTCATTGGATGATCATTACCTAGATTTTCTTTCTTTCTTTCTTTCTTTTTTTTTTTTGAGAATCTTGCTCTGTCACCCAGGCTGGAGTACAGTGGTGCAATCTCAGCTGACTGCAACTTCTGCCTCCTGGGTTCAAGCCATTCTTGTACCTCCGCCTCCTAAGTAGCTGGGATTACAGGCACATGCCACCATGCCCAGCTACTTTTTGTATTTTTAGTAGAGATGGGATTTCACCATGTTGGCCAGGCTAGTTTTGAACTCCTGACCTCAAGAGATCCACTGGCCTCGGCCTCCCAAAGTGCTAGCATTATAGGCATGAACCACCTCGCCTGGCCTAGATTCTTTAACTCAGCACCAAGGTGGAGCTAATGCCCAGGCAGGACTGAGAATCACTAGTTCACGTGGTTGGATGGTGGAGACTATGCCCCAGTTCTCTGCTGTCTTTGCATGGCCCTTGGACAGAGGTAGGAGAAGGTGATGATAGTGGCCCCTCATTCAAGGTCCAAGTTGCTTGTGTGTGTGTGTGTTTTTCCCTCTTCTTTCCCATAAGAGCATTATTTTGAAGGCTTATGACTGTGACCTTTGTTAACCAATGTAGGTATAATATGTAGACAGCCCTTGTTTATTTGTATGAACTGGGTAATTTTAAAAGTATGGCTTTTCTATTTTGTTTTAGAATATGTTATGTGATTTGAAGATGGGACAAAGTGGCCTATCAGTCTTTGGTTTTTTATTATGCTTTGCCCAGGCCAGTTTTTATAATGTGTTTATATCCCTTGAGCAAACGGTGTTCCTCCAAGTTTTAGGGGTCTGTGGTGGAACTTCACAGGGATCGGGGAAGGCTGAGCAGGGAATCTAGGGCTCTCTGTCTCCGATCTTTTCTCAATTTGGTTAGTTTGTATTTGTGGGCTCTGAATAATATTTGAGTTGTAAGAGGGTTCTGCTTTTATATAAAGTTAGAAAGTCACATTGAAATAAATAACATGAGAAAGGTGCCCAGAAATTTTCTAGGGCTACACCAGGCTGAGCTGCAGAATTTGACACACCAGGAATTGAACTTTCCCAGTTGAAGTTCAAGTTCAAGTTAAGTAACTTGTGTAGCATCACACAGCTAGTAAGTGGGGGGACCATTCCAGACCTAAGGCTTTCTGACTCCGGAACTCCCCTTTCAGCCACTGCTCCACTACGTAAGGAGCCATCACCTGGGCCTTCAAGATGGGATGGGGGCTGCGGGCATTGGATGTCAAGAGAGAGGGGAAGAGGGCATTCCAGGCAAGTGGCATGAGATCCTGAGAACACAGTTTGGATGCCCAGGAGGCTTCCGGGCGAGCACCTGATGGGCCTGGCTGCAGCTTGCAGCTGACTTCACCCCCTGCTCTACCTTCCTGGGCCTTTGGATCAGGCATTGCTTATTTTCTCTTCCATTAGGATTGAGTAGGGCAAGTAGAAATTGTTGCAGCTTGTCAGCAACTTTGATGAAAGACCTGGCAGAAAAGCAGGAAAGCTGAAGTGTAAAAATGATGGGTGGACCTTGGTTTTCTATGTGGCCTACCACAGCATGTCAGGCCTGGGGGCAGAATCTTGCCATACCGTACAGCCCAGATTTGAATGCCAAAGGCTTTCCTTTGTCTGTAGGGGGCCACAGTCTAGTTCTAGTTCTTTGCGGGAGTTGTAATCTTTGCTCTTCTCTCCCTTCTCCAGCTCGCAGACCTCTGAAGAGAGTGCCATTGAGACGGGTTCCAGCAGTTCCACCTTCATCAAGAGAGAGGACGAGACCATTGAAGACATCGACATGATGGACGACATCGGCATAGACTCTTCAGACCTGGTGGAAGACAGCTTCCTGTAACTGGCGGATTCGAGGGGTTCCTTCCACTTCTGGGGCCACCTCTGGATCCCGTTCAGAAAACCACTTTATTGCAATGCAGAGGTTGAGAGGAGGACTTGGTTGATGTCTAAAGAGAAGTTCCCAGCCAAGGGCCTCAGGGGGCTTTCTAAATATGAATGAATGGGATATTTTGAAATGAACTTTTTCAGTAGCATCTCAGCGGTGTGTGAAGTTTGGAGATAGATGGACAGGGGAATAATAGGCCACAGAAGGTGAACTTTGTGCTTCAAGAACATTGGTGAGAGTCCAATGGACACAATTTATACTGCGACAAAACTTCAGCATTGTAATTATGTAAATAACTCTAACCAAGGCTATGTTTAGATTGTATTAACTATCTTCTTTGGACTTCTGAAGAGACCACTCAATCCATCCATGTACTTCCCTCTTGAAACCTGATATCAGCTGCTGTTGAACTTTTTAAAGAAGTGCATGAAAAACCACTTTTGAACCTTAAAGGGTACTGGTACTATAACATTTTGCTATTTTTTTTAGTGTTAAAGAGATAAAGAATAACAATTAACCAACTATGTTTAATAGATTTGGGGCATTTAGAAGCCTGGCAACTCATTTTCATATTGTAATCTACATTTATAATAATACTACTGTTATCAGTAATGCTAAATGTGTAATATGTAACATGATTTCCCTCCAGAGAAAGCACAATTTAAAACAATCCTTACTAAGTAGGTGACAAGTTTGACAGTTTTTGACATTTATATTAAATAACATGTTTCTCTATAAAGTATGGTAATAGCTGTAGTGAATTAAATTTAGTTGAGCATAGAGAACAAAGTAAAAGTAGTGTTGTCCAGGAAGTCAGAATTTTTAACTGTACTGAATAGGTTCCCCAATCCATTGTATTAAAAACAATTAACTGCCCTCTGAAATAATGGGATTAGAAGCAAACAAAACTTTTTTTTTTTTTTTTTTTTTGAGACAGAGTCTTGCTCAGTCACCCAGGCTGGAGTGCGGTGTCAAGATCTTGGCTCACTGCAAGCTCCGCCTCCTGGGATTCACGCCATTCTCCTGCCTCAACCTCCCGAGTAGCTGGGACTACAGGCGCCTGCCACCACACCCGGCTAATTTTTTTCTATTTTTAGTAGAGACGGGGTTTCACCATGTTAGCCAGGATGGTCTTGATCTCCTGACCTCGTGATCCACCCATCTCGGCCTCCCAAAGTGCTGGGATTACAGGAAACAAGACTCTTAAGTCTTAAAAGTTCTCAATGTAGAGGCATAAACCTGTGCTGAACATAACTTCTCATGTATATTACCCAATGGAAAATATAATGATCAGCAAAAAGACTGGATTTGCAGACGTTTTTTGTTTTTTCTTTATGCCTGGTGAAAGCTTTGATGACCCCAATATATGCATTTTTTGAATCTATGAACCTGAAAAGGGTCAGAAGGATGCCCAGACATCAGCCTCCTTCTTTCACCCCTTACCCCAAAGAGAAAGAGTTTGAAACTCGAGACCATAAAGGTATTCTTTAGTGGAGGCTGGAAGTGCATTAGCCTGGATCCTCAGTTCTCAAATGTGCATGGCAGCCGGGATGACTGGATCCTGGGTTTCCATCCCTGAGATTCTGAAGTATGAAGTCTGAGGGAAACCAGAATCTGTATTTTTCTAAACTCCCTGGCTGTTCTGATCTGCCAGTTTTCAGAAACACTGACTTAGGTTTCAGGAAGTTGCCATGGGAAACAAATAATTTGAACTTTGGAACAGGGTTGGAATTCAACCATGCAGGAAGCCTACTATTTAAATCCTTGGCTTCAGGTTAGTGACATTTAATGCCATCTAGCTAGTAATTGCGATCTTAATTTAACTTTCCAGTCTTAGCTGAGGCTGAGAAAGCTAAAGTTTGGTTTTGACAGGTTTTCCAAAAGTAAAGACGCTACTTCCTACTGTATGGGGGAGATGAACTTGCCCCGTCTCCCATCTTCTGCCTCCCACTCCATTCCCCGCCAAGGAAAGGCATGTACAACAATTATGCAATTCAGTGTTCCAAGTCTCTGTGTAACCAGCTCAGTGTTTTGGTGGAAAAAACATTTTAAGTTTTACTGATAATTTGAGGTTAGATGGGAGGATCAATTGTCACATCTATCCACACTGTCAAACAGGTTGGTGTGAGTTCATTGGCATTCTTTGCAATACTGCTTAATTGCTGATACCATATGAATGAAACATGGGCTGTGATTACTGCAATCACTGTATGTGCTATTGGCAGGTGATGTTTTGGAAGATGTAGAAGCAATAACAAAGTACTTGACTACCTACTGGTGTAATCTCAATGCAAGTCCCAACTTTCTTATCCACCTTTTTCATAGTAAGTGCCAAGACTGAGCCAGATTGGCCAATTAAAAACGAAAACCTGACTAGGTTCTGTAGAGCCAATTAGACTTGAAATACATTTGTGTTTCTAGAATCACAGCTCAAGCATTCTGTTTATCGCTCACTCTCCCTTGTACAGCCTTATTTTGTTGGTGCTTTGCATTTTGATATTGCCGTGAGCCTTGCATGACATCATGAAACCGGATGAAACTTCTCAGTCCAGCAGTTTCCAGTCCTAACAAATGCTCCCACCTGAATTTGTATATGACTGCATTTTTGTGTGTGTGTGTTTTCAACAAATTCCAGATTTGTTTCCTTTTTGGCCTCCTGCAAAGTCTCCAGAAGAAAATTTGCCAATCTTTCCTACTTTCTATTTTTATGATGACAATCAAAGCTGGCCTGAGAAACACAATTTGTGACTTTTTAAATGATCAGTGATGTCCTTAAAATGTGGTCTGCCAATCTGTACAAAATGGTCCTATTTTTGTGAAGAGGGACGTAAGATAAAATGATGTTATACATCAATATGTATATATGTATTTCTATATAGACTTGGAGAATACTGCCAAAACATTTATGACAAGCTGTATCACTGCCTTTGTTTATATTTTTTTAACTGTGATAATCCCCACAGGCACATTAACTGTTGCACTTTTGAATGTCCAAAATTTATATTTTAGAAATAATAAAGAGAAAGATACTTACATGTTCCCAAAACAACAGTGTGGTGAATGTGTGAGAAGAACTAACTTGATAGGGTCTACCAATACAAAATGTATTATGAATGCCCCTGTTCATGTTTTTGTTTTAAAATGTGTAAATGAAGATCTTTATATTTCAATAAATGATATATAATTTAAAGTTATGCTAAGGTTCCAGCATTTTTGTTTTTAGTTTAATCATAAGAATTAAAGCAATCCTATTCAATTTACTTTCTTAGCAACATTTGTAGGACTCTATATTAGGCCTTTTTTTTTTTTTCTTTTTTTTTCTGAGATGGAGTTTTGCTCTTTTCATCTAGGCTGGAGTGCAGTGGTGCAATCTCAGGTCACTGCAACTTCTGCCTCCTGAGTTTAAGCAGTTCTCCTGCCTCAGCCTCCCCAGTAACTGGTATTATAGGTGCCTGCCACCATGACCGGCTTATTTTTGTATTTTTAGTAGGGACGAG
Organism: Theropithecus gelada; assembly: GCF_003255815.1. NCBI lineage: Eukaryota > Metazoa > Chordata > Mammalia > Primates > Cercopithecidae > Theropithecus > Theropithecus gelada. Next base: position 87,606,585 of record NC_037672.1, on the reverse strand, counting down.
GTTTCATCATGTTGGCCAGGCTGGTCTCAAACTCCTGACCTTAGGTGATCTGCCTGCCTCAGCCTCCCAAAGTGCTGGGATTACAGCCGTGAACCACCATGCCTGGCCTATGTTAGGCTTTTGATGAACCAATAGAACATCTAAGGTTTAAGACATTATATGAGCTAGATTGTTCTACAACACAGTATTTGACTTAAAGGTGATTGTAACTTGACTCATCTTTGGTCTCATCATTTTTTTGATTGTTTGTCTTTATCCTGTGGTGTTTTCTTCCCCTGCATGAGGAATACAGGACTGCATTTACTCTGTACAACATTCAACTTTCGTAAACGCGTAGGAGGTAAAATGTTAATTTTTTCACCGTGTCTTCTTCCGTCTCCCTGTCCTGTTTCCAAGAGGCAGTGCTGTACCACTTGGTGTGTCTTTTAACCTTCTAGTTCCCTTTCTATGCATCTGTGTATATACATTCCTCCAATACACACATCTCTACGTTTGCTTCATATATACCTAAATGGGATCTCACTTCATGTAATCCTTTGTAATGTTCTTTTTTCCTTTTCTTTTTAAAACTATTTATCAAAGCAGTTTTAGATGTGCAGCAAAATTGAGTAGAAGGTACAGAGATTTCCCATGTGTCCCCTGCCCCCACACCCACAAAGCCTCCCCATCACTAACATTCTCCACATTTGCTACAGCTGATGAACCTACATTGCCACATCATCACCCATAGCACAGTCCACAGTTCTGTTTTTTTTTTAATGCTGTTTTAGCGATCTCTGTGAAAAGTATATAGAGGCAGACTGCCCTCATTTTTATTAGCTTCATAGGATCCCATTATGTAAAAGTACCATAATTTATGCAATCATGTTCCTATAAAATGGATTTATAGTTTCCAGTTCTTTGCTATTAAAATGATTTCATGAACATCTTTGCAACATACATATTTGCACACAGTATGTGTTTTGTAGAATGGATTTCTACAAATGAAATTGCTAGGCCAAAGGGTGTGCAGAAATTAATTGATGTTGAGCTCAAGTCTTCAGACAGGATTGCTACATAAGTTCTTGAGCGTCTGCACATGAATCACTGGCTTTGCACATTACATGCAGTTTTCTAGTCTCCTCTGCCCCACATTGCCCAGGAATCATAGTCTTATGGTCTTCAAAACAGGATTGGAAGAAACACAATGTGGTAACTATGAGAGAATGTGGGTTTTGTGTTCTGAAGCATACTGAAGCAAGTGACTTTAGGAATTTTAAAAATGGTACAACTCACCTTATTTTGAGCTCACGGACAACGAAAATTGATTATGTTGTTAATAATCAGAATATAGCACCCTATTCCAACATAACTCCTTATCCAAATTCAAATAGCCTGCAGCTGGAAGCATACTTCTTTGGAGTTAAACCTCCAAGGAGGGCTTCAGAAGATCATAGCGTATGAGACGCAGGACTAGATTGCAGCTCAGGACAGAGCAGCATGCAGAGGCTTACATTGTGAATTTTAGCTCCAGATTGATTGCAAGGACAAACCAGCAATCCTGAGAGGACCCATAGACCCTCTGATGGAAGTGGACTTCTCCTGCAGGACCGGGGAGACACCCCAAATACTGTGAGTGCCCCAACTGCGGAACTGGGATAGGGAGACCCTCCTTTACCAAATGCACAGTCCCACTGGAGAAGCTGAAGGTTTGCTTGCAGAAGTTTCCTACTTTACCTGGAGCTGAGTCAAGTTAGAGAGCCGAGCAAAATACAGGGGTAGAGGAAGCAGCAGAAAGGCCCTGGGAGCTTGCTGGGTCCCCAAGCAGCCCATTCCTGCCTGGCACCACAGGGATCCATAGGGAGGGTGGACAGAGGAGCAAGGGGTAAAACTCTACAGGGAGAAGGAAATCTCTAACTGAACTTTGCAACAATTTGAACGGGGCAAGAAGGCTCCTGGCCGGAATTCAGGGGAGGGTGCAAATCGGTGTGTGCAGACTTCACAGGCAGGGGAATAGCTAAAGCCCTTTTCTCTCCCAGCTGGGTGGAGGATAGCCTCAGGCAAGTTTTCAAGCACATCTTGCCCTCTGCCTGGAAACAGACTCAGGGCTGTGGGGGGAGGGGCATGGTGGGAGTGAGACAAGCCCTTCGGTTTGCTGGGGAGCTGGGTGAGGCTTGTGGCTGCCGGCTTTCTCCTACTTCTGTGACAACCTGCATGACTCAGCGGAGACAGCCATAATCCTCCTAGGTATACAACTCCAGTGACCTGGGAATCTTACCCCCATCCCCCAACAGCAACCTCAGCAAGACCTGCCCAAGGAGAGTGTGAGCTCAGACATGCCTAGCCCCGCCCCCATCTGATGGTCCTTCCCTATCCACCCTGGTAGCATAAGACAAAGGGCGTATAATCTTGGGAGTTCTAGGGCTCCGCCCTCCGCTGGTTCCTCTCCACACTACTATACCTGATGCTTCCTGGAAAGTACCGCCTTCTGGCAGGAGGTCAAGCAGCACAAAGATAAAACATTGAACCACCAAAACTAAGGACCCTCATGAGTCCATTGCACTGTCCACGACCTCCACCAAAACAAGCACTGGTATCCATGGCTGAGAGACCTACAGACAGTTCACATCACAGGACTCTGTGCAGACAACCCCCAGTACCAGTCCGGAGCTGGGTAGACTAACTGGGTGGCTAGACCCAGAAGAAAGAAAACAATCACACAATCACTGCAGTTTAGCTCATAGGAAGCCACATCCATAGGAAAAGTGGGAGAGTACTACATCAAAGGAATACCCCGTGGGACAAAAGAATCTGAACAACAGCCTTCAGCCCTATACCTTCCTGCTGACAGAGCCTACCCAAATGAGAAGGAACCAGAAAACCAACCCTGGTAATATGACAACACAAGGCTCTTCAACACCCTCCGAAAATCACACTAGTTCCCCAGCAATGGATCCAAACCAAGAAGAAATCCCTGATTTACTTGAAAAAGAATTCAAGAAGCTAGTTATTAAGCTTATCAGGGAGGGACCAGAAGAAGGTGAAGCCCAATGCAAAGAAATCTAAAAAATTATATAAGAAGTGAAGAGAGAAATACTCATGGAAATAGATAGCTTAAGGAAAAAACAATAAAAAAATTCAGGAAACTTTGGACACACTTTTAGAAATGTGAAATGCTCTGGAAAGTCTCAGCAATAGAATTGAACAACTAGAAGAAAGAATTTTAGGGCTCAAAGACAAGGTCTTCAGATTAACCCAATCCAACAAACACAAAGAAAAAAGAATAAGATGCAACCGTAAAAAAGGATGAGTTCATGTCCTTTGCAGGCACATGGATGAAGCCGGAAACCATCATTTTAAGCAAATATCATGAGGACAGAAAACCAAACACTACATGTTCTCACTCACAGATGGGAGTTGAATAACAAGAGCACAAGGACACATTGGGGCCTGTCAGGGTGTTAGGGGCCAGGGAAGGGATAGCATTAGGAGAAACACCTAATGTAAATGATGAGTTGATGGGTGCAGCAAACCAACATGGCACATGTATACCGATGTAACAAACCTGCATGTTGTGCACATGTACCCTAGAACTTAAAGTGTAATAATAAAAAAAAAGAAAAAAGAATAAGAAAATATGAACAAAGCCTCCAAAAAATCTGGGATTGTGTTAAACAACCAAATCTAAGAATAATTGGTGTTCCTGAGGAAGAAGACAATTCTAAAAGCTTAGAAAACATATTTGGGGGAATAATGGAGGAAAACATCCCTGGCCTTGTGAGATACTAGACAGCCATATACAAGAAGCACAAAGAACACCTGGGAAATTCACTGCAAAAAGATCTTCACCTAGGCACATTATCATCAGGTTATCCAAAACTAAGACCAAGGAAAGAATCTTAATAGCAGTGAGACAGAAGCACAGAGGAAAACCTATCAGATTAACAGCAGATTTCTCAGCAGAAGCCCTACAAGCTAGAAGGGATTGGGGCCATATCTTCAGCCTCCTCAAACAAAACATTTTATCAGCCAAGAATTTTGGATCCAGCAAAACCAAGCATCATGTATGAAGGGAAGATACAGTTGTTTTCAGACAAATAAATGCTGAGAGAATTCACCATTATCAAACTACCACTACAAGAACTGCTAAAAGGAGCCCTAAATTTTGAAACAAATCCTGGAAACACATCAAAACAGAACGTCTTTAAATAATAAATCACATAGGACCTGTAAAACAAAAATACAATTTAAAAAGCAAAAACAACAAACAAAAAAACCAAAGCACACAGGCAACAAAGAGCATGATGAAAGCAACAGTACCTCACATTTCAATACTAACATTGAATGTAAATGGCCTAAATGCTCTACTTAAAAGATACAGAACCACAGAGTGGATAAGAACTCACCAACTAACTATCTACTGCCTTCAAAAGACTCCCCTGACACATAAGGACTTACGCAGAATTAAAGTAAAAGGATGGAAAGAGGCATTTTGTGCAAATGGACACCAAAAGCAAGGAGGGGTAGCTATTCTTATATCAGAAAAAAAAAAACAACAACACACTTTAAAGCAACAGCAGTTAAAAGAGACAAAGAGGGACGTTATATAATGGTAAAAGGCCTTGTCCAACAGGAAAATATCACAATTCTAAACATATGCACCTAACACTGGAGATCCCAAACTTACAAAACAATTACTAACAGACCTAAGAAATGAGATAGACAGCAACACAATAATAGTGGGGGACTTCAATACTCCACTGACAGCACTCGACAGGTCATTAAGACAGAAAGTCAACAAAGAAACAATGGATTTAAACTATACTTTGGAACAAATGGATCTAAGAGATATGTAGAAAACATTTCATCCAACAGCCGCAGAATACACATTTTATTCAACAGTGCATGAAACTTTCTCCAAGATAGACCATATGATAGGCCATAAAAAAAGCCTCAATATATTTAAGAAAATTGAAATTATATCAAGTACTCTCTCAGACCACAGTGGAATAAAACTGGAAATCAACTCTAAAAGGAACTTTCAAAACCATTCAAATACATGGAAATTAAATAACCTGCTCCTGAACGAGCATTGGGTCAAAAATAAAATCCAGATGGAAATTTTAAAAATTATTTGAACTGAACGCCAATAATGACACAACCTATCAAAACCTCTAGGATACAGCAAAGGTGGTGCTAAGAGGAAAGTTCATAGCTATAAATGCCTATATCAAAAAGTTTGAAAGAGCACAAATAGACAATCTAAAGCCACACCTCAAGGAACCAGAGAAACAGGAACAAACCAAACCTAAACTCAGTATAAGAAGGAAATAACCAAGATCAGAGCAGAACTAAATGAAATTATAACAAACAAGGATAAATGAAACAAAAAGCTGATCCTTTGAGAAGATAAATGAAATACACCATTAGCAAGATTAACCAAGAACAGAAGAGAGAAAATCCAAATAACCTCACTAAGAAACAAAACAGGAGATATTATAACTGGCACCACTGAAATACAAAAGATCATTTGAGGCTACTATGAGCACCTTTATGCACATAAACTAGAAAACCTAGAAGAGATGGATAAATTCCTGGAAAAATACAACTCTTCTGGCTTAAATGAGGAAGAATTAGATACCCTGAACAGACCAATAACAAGTAGCCAGATTGAAATGGTAATTAAGAAATTATAAACCAAAAAAAGTCCAGGACCAGACGGATTCACAGCAGAATTCTACCAGACATTCAAAGAAGAATTGGTATCAATCCTTTTGACATTATTCCACAAGATAGAGAAAGAAGGAACTGGAACCTTCCCTAATTCATTTTATGAAGTCAACATCACCCTAATACCAAAACCAGGGAGGACGCAACAACAACAACACCACCAAAAAAAAAAAAAAAAAAGAACTACAGACTGATATCCTTGATGAACACAGATGCTAAAATCCTTAACAAAATACTAGCTAACTGAATCCAACAACATAAAAAAGATAATCCACCATGATCAAGTGGGTTTCATACCAGGGATGCAGGGATGGTTTAACATATGCAAGTCAATAAATGTGATACACCACATAAACAGAATTAAAAACAAAAATCACATCATCCTGTCAATACATGCAGAAAAAGCATTTGAGAAAATCCAGTATTGCTTTATGATGAAAACTCTCAGCAAAATTGGCATACAGGGGACACACCTTAATGTAATAAAAGCCATCTATGACAAACCCATATCCAACATATTACTGAATGAGGAAAACTTGAAAGCATTCCCTCTGAGTACTGGAAAAAGACAAGGATGCCCACTCTCACCACTCCTTTTCAACATAGTTCTAGAAGTCCTAGCCAGAGCAGTAAGATAAGAGAAAAAAATAAAGGGCATCCAAACAGGTAAAGAGGAAGTCAAACTGTTACTCTTTGCTGATGATATGATCATTTATCTGGAAAACCCTAAGTAAGGACTCCTCCAAAAAGCTCCTAGAACTGATAAAAGAATTCAGCAAAGTTTCTGGATACAAGATTAATGTACACAAATCAGTAACTCTTCCATACACCAACAGCGACCAAGTGGAGAATCACATCAAGAACTCAATCCCTTTTATAATAGCTGAAAAAAAGTACTCAGGAATATACCTAATAAGTAGCCAAAAGACTTCACAAGGAAAACTACAAAACACTGCTGGGAAAGAAATCATAGATGACACAAACAAATGGAAACACATCCCATGCTCATGGATGGGCAGAATCAATATTGTGAAAATGACCATACTGCCAAAAGCAATCTACAAATTCAAAGCAACCCCCATCATAATACCACCATCATTCTTCACAGAATTAGAAAAAACAATTCTAAAAATCATATGGAACCAAAAAAGAGCCCACAGAGCCAAAGCAAGACCAAGCAAAAAACAAATCTGGAGGCATAACACTACTTGATTTCCAACTACCCTATAAGCCCATAGTCACCAAAATGGTGTGGTACTGTTATAAAAATAGGCACATAGACCAATGGAACAGAATAGAGAACCCAGAAATAAACCGAAATACTTACAGCCAATTGATCTTTGACAAAGCAAACAAAAATATAAAGTGGGGAAAGGACACCCTTTTCAACCAATGGTGCTGTGATAATTGGCTAGTCACATGTAGAAGAATAAAACTGGATCTTCATCTCTCACCTTATACAAAAATCAACTCAAGATGGATTAAGGACTTAAACCTAAGAGCTGAAACTATAAAAATTCTAGAAAATAACATTGGAAAATCCCTCCAGACATTGGCTTAGGCAAGGATTTCATGACCAAGAACCGAAAAGCAAATGCAATAAAAACAAAGATAAATAGCTGGGACCTAATTAAACTAAAGAGCTTTTGCATGGCAAAAAGAACAGTCAGCAGAATAAATAGACAACCCGCAGACTGGGAGAAAATCTTCACAAGCTATGCATCTGGCAAAGGACTAATATCCAGAATCTACAACCAACTCAAAGAAATCAGTAAGAAAAAAACAATCAAAAAGTGGGCTGAGGGCATGAAGAGACAATTCTCGAAAGAAGATACACAAATGGCCAACAAACATATGAAAAAATGCTCAGAATCACTAAAGATCAGGGAAATGCAAATCAAAACCACAATGCGATACCGTTTTACTCCTGCAAGAATGGCTATAATAAAAAAATCAGAAAATAGTAGATGTTGGCGTGAATCCCATGAACAGGGAACACTTCAACACTGCTGGCAGGAATGTAAACTAGCACAGCCACCATGGAAAACAGTGTGGAGATTTTTTTTTTTTTTTTTTTTTGAGACAGAGTCTCACTCTGTCACCCAGGCTGGAGTGCAGTGGTGTGATCATGGCTCACTGCAACCTCTGCCTCCTGGATTCAAGTGATTCCCCTGCCTCAGCCTCCTGAGTAGCTGGGACCATAGGCGCCTGCTGCCATGCCCAAGTAATTTTTGTATTTTTAGTAGAGATGAGTTTCATCATGTTGGCCAGACTGGTCTCAAACTTCCTGACCTCAGGTGATCCACCCACCTTGGCCTCCCAAAGTGCTGTCATTACAAGTGTGAGCCACTGTACCCAGCTGAGATTCCCTAAAGAACTAAAAGCAGAACTACCATTTGATCCCACAATCCCACTAGTGGGTGTCTATTCAGGAGAAAAGAAGTCATTATTCAAAAAAGATACTTGCATACACATGTTTATAGCAGCAAAGCAAAATTTACAGTTGCAGAATTGTGGAACCAACCCAAATGCCCACCAATCAATGAGTGGATAAAGAAACTGATATATGTATATATGTATATGTATATGTATATATATGTATATGTATATATGTATATATATGTATATTTTATATATATGCATATATATATATGAAGGAATACTACACAGCCATAAAAAGGAATGAATTAACAGCAATTGCAGTGACCTGGATGAGACTGGAGACTATTATTCTAAGTGATGTAACTCAAGAATGGAAAACCAAACATCATGTGTTCTCACTGATATGTGGGAGCTAAGCTATGAGAATGCAAAGGCGTAAGAACTTTGGGGACTTTGGGGGAGGTGTGGGAGGGGCCGAGGGAGAAAAGACTATAAATACGGTGCAGTGTATACTTCTAGGGTGATGGATACACCAAAATCTCACAAATCACTACTAAAGAACTTAATCATGTAATCAAATACCACTGGTACCCCAATAACTTATGGAAAAATAAAAAATAAAATAAAATAAAATAAAAACCTCCAAGGAACTGGCTGTAGGTGGGATATTGGCTATATCTCAGTTCCAGCTCCAGGAAGAAGACAGATCACTGGGAGCAAGAACCATGCTGATTAAACAATAGCTGCTTAATATGGTAGCAACACAGGTTACTCCAAACTTGCTTGGATAGTTTTGTCCTTTTAAAATGTACAGTTCTACTTAATACAATGCAGACAACTCCATCTACTTTATACTTTAGTCATAATAAAATAGAAATGACTTTTACTCTTAGAATATTTAAAACTTGTTCAAAGATTCTTTCACATTTACTTCTTTTGATTCTTAAAATGGCTTAATGGCTTTTTTTTTTTTTTATTCTTACAAAAGAAGGGAAGACATTTTATAGACGAGGAAACCAAGATAGCACAAGACAAATGACTTTTTAAAAATCGTATAACTGAATACTGACAGCACTAGGATTAGAAACTGCAAATATACCAATGCCTGTGTCATTTACACTACAACAAACCATGGGAAAAGGAAGAGGTACAGAAAAATATCTGCCCTCAGAAGTAGGTTGCTTGCTTCTTGAGATATTTCAAAAGACAAGTGATGAGCTAGTCAGCCTGTGGAACTATTCTACATGTTTATAATCAGAACAATTTCTTTTCTGAAATACACCAGTTCTAATAATGGATATTATGATTTTAATAGCTATGTGCTTCACAAAATGCAGTTCAGGAAAATGGCTGAGAATATCTGAATCCATCATAAACTAGGCAATTTTCCCTGGGATAACAGTGATAGAAATGCTTCATTATCTCTCATTCTAAATACATGTAAGGATTAAATCCAACTACATTGTTATAGCAAAATTAATATACTGCATTTAGAACAGACACAATTTTTCACTCCCTCCCATTAAGATATATGTGAAAATACATATGTGGCTTTAATTAGCAGATTATAACATTCTGTTCCACGCAGTTAGATACATAGCACCTGTGTCCTAAAGAATAATGAATATATTCTCCAAAATCTATTGGTCTGTGAGTAAGGTTTCCATCACCCACACTTTCGTTTACATATAAGTGATGGAGACATCAAGGACACATGGTCTCACATGGCAGAGGGAGCATATTTGCTCCCTGTTTCTGGTTTATAGGCTAATTGGAATTTTAAAAAGATTTGCCACATTATGCTGGCAGATGGTATTTTGCTTTATCATTATTCATGGGTATTAATGACTTCCCTCTGGAGCATGTGTATCCTGTCTATTTTGAATTTCATTACATTTCATGCTGACTGCTTCGCATAGAATCGGATCCAGTATTTTCTGTGTGGTGTTTGAGCTGTAGATTGTGTGATTGGTCAAAGTTTTAGACTTGATTAAGAATTAAATAACTCTTTGAAATAAAGAAATCCTTTTTGGTCACTTTCCTGAGTGTTCCATCAGACTTCTCATTTTGTTCAGCTTGCTATCTCACAGGGTTGCATATAATATCAGATGTATATGAAGGCAATTCCAGAGTAGATGCATCTTTCATTAGCCTGAGATTATTAGACATCCTTTCTTTCTTCCTAGAAAGACTAGGATTTGGTTTCCTAAAAGGAGAAAACGCATGAGAACGTGCTGTCATAATCCAGCCACAGAAAGTCACTTTTAATTAATTCCTTCAACAAATATTTATTAGAGAACAGCCTCCTCTTCGTTTAGTTGATCTCTGAAATGCCTAAATGTGACAGCTGGTACAGTTGATTTCAACCAGCTAATTACCTGAGGGAAACACTACACCATAGAGAAGAAAATTGTGGTAGGTGGAGGCCACAGTCCTTCCTTAGAGTGAAAAACAAGAAAGCCAATGCAGTAGGATAAAGAATAAAGCTTACTGGAGCCTTCTGATAAAACTGAAGCATTCCTGCAACCAGAGAACACAAAGTATGGTTGCAGAATTTGAGAACAGGGAACTAAGTAAGGCTGGTGTAACCAGACCTGGTAGCTTTACTTCTGCAGTCTCTGTCTTTGCTTTAATTCCAGACACTTTCATGGCCACCTTCACATCCATCCTCCCCAACTATTCTTCCATGTTATTGAGCTTGGCACTGTTTTAGGTCCTGAGGTTTGGTAATTAATACAACAGACAAGATTCCTCTCTATCATGGAAGAAAGAGAGAGTCCCTCTCTAGAGCAGAGGGCAGATTTGCTTGGTGTGCAATATAATAAAGACGATGTCCCTCTGGGACTAACGTTTGTCAGGTTTGCTTGCAGCTCATTATAAAAGATTGGGGTTTCCTAAATGTTGCAGTTTTTAGTGCATACACACACACACACACACACACACACACACACACACACACACACACACATATATATAGAGAGAGTTAACTTATTTATAAGTATTTCATGTTTTTAGCTGATGCTATTGTAAATGGTATTTTTAAAATTTCTATTTCTATCCAGTTTATAGAAATGCAATTGACCTTATCTTCTGCAACCTTGCATATTCCTTAGAATTTTAGATGTAGACAATGATGTTAACTGCAAGTAAAGACAATTTTGCTTCTTCCTTCCCAACGTGGATGTATTTTATTTCTTCTGCTTACCGTATTGCACTGGCTAGGAACTCCAGTACAAAGTGGAATGGAAATGGCAAAAGCCACATCCTTGCTTGATTCCTGATATTAAGGGGAAAGTATTCAGTCTTTCACCATTAAATATGATGTTAGCTATAGAGTTTTCATGGACATTGCTCATCAGTTTAAATACGTTTCTTTCTGTTCCTAGTTTGGTGAGAGGTTTTTAACTGGAATGGATGTTGGGATCTGTGGGAAGCGTTTTCTGCATCTATTGAGATTATCACATAGTTTTCTTTTTATCATTTCTTAATACAGTCAGCCTTTCAATCTGCAGGTTTCACATCTCTGGATTCAACAAACTGTGGATGAAAAATATTTTTTAAAAACCTATGAAAAATAATAATGCAGCAATACAAATATTACAAATAAAAAAATCTAGGATAACAATTATTTGCATGGCATTTACGTTGTATTAGGTGATATAAATAATGTAGAGATTTTTAAAGTATATAGGAGGATGTGCATAGGTTTTATGCAACACCGCACCATTTTATATAAGGGACTCGAACATCCTCAGATTTTGATATCTGCAGAGGGGTCGCAGAACCAATCCTTCACAGATACTGAGGGATGACTGTATGGTAAATTATATTGACTGGTTTCCAAATGCTAAAGCAATTTTGCATTCTCCAGTTTATACCATCTTAATTATGATATGTTTATATATTGCTAGATTCAACTTGCTAATGTTTTGGTAAGGAGTTTTAACTCTATGTTTATGACTGATATTGACCAGTAGTTTTCTATTCTCATCACGTTTTTGCCTTCATTTGATAACAGAGTAATAATGGCATCACAGAATGGGTTTGTGTAGAATTGGTATTTCTTCCTTAAATGTTTGATGTAATTTACCATTGGATCCACCTGGACCTGGTAATTTTTTGTTGAAAGTTTATAAATTACTAATCCAATTTCCTTAATAGACATAAGGCTATTCAGGAAAATTAATTAATTAATTAATTACTTTTTAGTGATGAGCTCTCCCTCTCTCACTCAGGCTGGAGTGCAGTGGCACAATCATAGCTCCCTACAGCCTCCACCTCCTGGGTTCAAGCAATCCTCCTGCCTCAGCCTCTCCTCAGTAGCTGGGACTACAGGCATGTGCCACCATGGTCAGCTAATTTTTAATTTTTTGGAGAAACAGGGTCTCGCTCTGTTGCCAGGGCTGGTCTGAAACTCCTGGCCTCAAGCAATCCTCCCACCTTGGCCTCCCAAAGTGCTGGAATTACAGGCATGAGCCATCATGTCCGGCCAGGATATTTACTTATTCATGAGTAAGATGGGATAGTTTATGTTTTTCAAGGAATTTGTTGATTTCATATGTTATTGAATTTACTAGCATGAAGTTGTTGATAACATTATTACTCATTAATATTGTAGAATCTGCAGTGTCCCTTCATTCATTCATGATACTGATAATTTGTGTGGTCTTTCTTTTCCTTTTGACGATTTTGCCTAGAGGTTTGTTAACTTTAGCAATAATTTCAACAAATCAGTTTTTGGTTTCATTGTTTGTCTACTCCCTATTATTCGTCCCATTTTATATCATTGATTTCTACTCATTATTACCTCTTTCCTTCTGCCTACTTAGGTTTAATTTGTTATTTTTCCTTTACTTTCCTATGGTAGAAGCTTATATGATTTATATGAAATCATAATTTTTCTTTTTTTCTCTTTTTTTGAGACAGTCTCACTCTGTCATCCAGGCTGGAGGGTGGTGAGCGATCTCGGCTCACTGCAACTTCCAGCCAAGTTCAAGCGGATCTCCTGCCTGAGCCTCTCAAGTAGCTGGGATTACAGATGTGTGCTACCACGCCTGGCTACATTTTGTATTTTTAATAGAGATAGGATTTCACCACGTTAGCCAGGCTGGTCTCAAACTCTTGACCTCATGTAATCTACTCGCCTCAGCCTCCCACAGTACTGGGATTAGAGGTGTGAGCCACCGCACCTGGCCCATTCTTTCTAATATAAGGATTTAATGCTATGTTTCCGTCTAAGCATTATTTTAGTTGCCTTCTACAAATTTTGATTAAATGAAGTATGGTAGGTAATTCAAAGTATAATCAGACTACAAAGGAAAGAGCTTTTAGTCAGGCTAGAAGTTGAAGAGAAGCATTTGAGTTGAGGTTTTTTTGTTTGTTTTCTTTTTTTTTTCTGAGACAGAGTCTCGCTCTGTTGCCCAGGCTGGAGTGCAATGGTGCCATCTGGGCTCATTGCAAGCTCCACCTCCCGGGTTCACACCATTCTCCTGCCTCAGCCTCCCAAGTAGCTGGGACTACAGGCACCTGCCACCATGCCTGGCTAATACTTTGTATTTTTAGTAGAGATGGGGTTTCACCGTGTTAGCCAGGATGGTCTCGATCTCCTGACCTCGTGATCTGCCCGCCTTGGCCTCCCAAAGTGCTGGGATTACAGGCGTGAGCCACCGTGCCTGGCTGAGTTGAGTTTTGAAGGATTTTTTTTTTCTAGTCAGAGAAGAAGGTAAGAGTATTCTAAGCCAAAAGAACAATAAGCCATAATTCATTAATTGATATTTCTATTATAAAGTGGGCTCATGAATATTTAATAACTATAATCTACAGACAGAACATCTCTTTGAAAGGCAGGGACAGAGCCAGTCATTCCCATAAACCAAAAGTGATGATGGAGCTGCAAGGTGTTTGATTCTTGAAGTCATCCTCTTGAACCGATCTCATTTTAAATGAGAATGGTATTGGTCCAATATAGAGTTAAAACAAAAATTCTCACATGTGAAATTCTTGGATGTTGATCAGAATAAAAACAAAATGAGGTTCAAATGGAAGCAATGGGGTAGTGGTCTGGTTATAAGTCTCAGATACAGGTACAAAGTCATTTAGATACATTTATTTATCAGAGATATATTACCTTGGACACTCCAGCTTTCTATTTATTTCTACAGCCATAAGATCCTTGTTGTATCATTTCTTACCCTTTGCTGCAGATGCTGTATACATGACCGAGTAGATTGGCTCACTAAACATATGTTCTGAACATTGCCATTGTTACTTTTTTCTAATACAAGTGTTGGAAAGCAACATACTCAAATTCCCTTGCAGATGGAATTTTATTCTGGCCAGTAAGATGTAGGTGCAATTTCTTGGGAGGACTTCCTCAGTGCATTGAAAAAGTAAAAGCTTGAGGAAAAGGTTCTGTCTTTCTCATTTTGCTCTTCCCATTTCTTTCTGCCTGGAACTTAGAATCACTGCTTGGAGTTGCAGCAATCATCTTTTGACCATGAAGTTAAAAATTACATACTAAAAGTGGCAGTCCAGGAGACAGAAGACAGGCTTTTAAATGACATTCTTGCATAGTTGTATTAGCCCTGACCTATATACCTCCAGATTCTTTTTTGCATGAGAAAAATACTTCTTTAGGTGGCTCTTTTCAGTTATCCATCCTTTGTAACAAATAACATTTATAAGCATAAGGGATACAACTTTTTTGCAACAAACTAAAAAGTTGTATAGGGATGTCTGTCATTTTAATCTTTAATGCAAGCTTTCTTCATTGGGCTTCCAAGACATCAAACTCTTGTTATTTCTTCTGCATTACAGGTTGCTTTTTACTCAGTTGCTTTGCTGATCCTTTTTTTTTTCCTGGCCTCTATTCATGTTAGAGTGCCCCAGGTCGCTAGGTTAGGTGCCGCAGACTCTCTAAGAGTCTTTGAGACTCTTTTTGTCTGTTTGTTTTTCTGGTCTCATCTAACTTCAGGGCTTCAAATACTATCTATATGCTGGCAGATCCTAGATGTATATTTGTAACCCAGGCCTCTCTCTCTCTCTCTCTCTCTGTGTGTGTCTCGAGTTGTGTGTCCAATTGCCTACTCAATGTCTTCATTTGGATGTCAAAAAGTTGATCTATCTATCTATCTATCTATCTATCTATCTATCTATCTATCTATCTACCTATCATCTATCTATCTATCATCTATGTATCTGTTTTAGAGATGGGGTCTCACTACATTGCCCAGGCTGGACTCAAAGAGATCCTGTGCTCAAGAGATCATTCTACTTCAGCTTCCCAGTAGCTGGGACTGCAGGTATGCCAGGATATAAAGTAGTTGACCACTTATCTTCAAAACAATTTCCATCACTTGAGCCCAGGAGTTTGAGACCAGCCTGGGCAATGTGGCAGAACCCTGTCTCTACTAAAAATGCAAAAAATTTGCCAGGCATAGTGGTCCATGCCTGCAGTTCCAGCTACTCAGGAGACTGTGGTGGGAGAATCACCTGAGCCCAGGAAGTCGAAGCTGCAGTGAGCTGTGATCACGCCACTGTGCTCCAGCCTGGGCGATTAGAGTGAGACCCTGTCTCAAAATGAAACAAACGAAAAAATTAACTTCCGAGCCAAATGTGGTGACTCACGCCTGTAATCCCAGCACTTTGGGAGGCTGAGGCAGGCTGATCACGAGGTCAGGAGTTTCAGACCAGCCTGATTAACATGGTGAAACCTCATCTCTACTAAATACAAAAATTAGCTGGACATGATGGTGCGCACCTGTAATCCCAGCTACTCGGGAGGACGAGGCAGGAGAATCACTTGAATCCAGGAGGCAGATGTTACAATGAGCTGAGATTGTGCCATGCACTCCAGCCTGGGCGACAGAACAAGATCCCATCTCAAAAAACAAAACAAAACAAAACAAAATCCCAAAAAACAAGAAACTTAACTTCTTCCTTCTCTCAAGCTTGATCCACCATCAGTTGATGGTGACTCTAATTTTCCAGTTGCTCATGCCCCAAATCTTGGAGTCGTCCTTGGCAATTCTCTTTCTCATGTTCGGCGTCTAATCTGCCAAGATTCTGGTTCTACCTTAAAAGCATACCTGAAATGCATTCAGAATCTGACCACTCTCACTCTCTCTAGTGCTACCATCCTGGGCCACGCCACCATCACCTTTCACCTGTTTGACTGCAGTAGTCTCCTCAAAAGTCTCCCCACTTTGCTCTTTTCCCTCCCATAACAGACTACTTTCAAAGCAGCGGCTAGAGGAATCCTTTTAAAGCGAAGTCATGATCACTCTTCTGCTCAAAACCTTGCAATGTCTTTCCATCTTACCCAGGGTAAGATTAAAGTCTTTAAATTACTTGTCAAGGTCTGTCACGATCTGGCCTTCATCACCTCTTCAAAGTTCTCTTCTGTTCTCTTTGTTTACTTCCTTTCAAACTCACTGGCCTTATTGCAGTTTCTAGAGCACAACAAGAACACGCCCCTGTTATGGCCTTTGAACTGGCTGTTCCCTTTGTATGGCATGCTCTTTCCCTAGATGTCTTTGGATAATTCTCTCACTTCCTTAAAGTGTCTCCTTAATTTTATTTTTTCCAAGAGGCTGACTTTGACTGTCCTATTTAACCTTGCCATCAGCACCATCCCACCATGTCCACCTCTATGCTGCCCCCTGTCCCCAGCACATCCCATCCCACCTACCCTGCTCAACTTTCTCTTTCTTCCCCTATGACGTATAATCTTCTAACTTACTGTATAGTTTATTGATGTGCTCTTGGTTATTTTCTGTCTCCCCTTCTAGAATGTAAGCTATGTGATGACAGAATTTGCATGTTTTGTTCACTGATACATCTCTGGTGCTTGGAACAGTACTGGTTCAGAGTAAGTGCTCAGTAAATATTTGTTGCAGGATTGAATAAATTACCCATTCACAGAAGGATTTATGGGGGAGCTTCAGGGCAGCAGACTAATTGAGAAACCAACACTCAAATCTGGCAACTCCTGAAGCCAAATTGAATGTTGACCCCAAAGTTCCTTCCCATGCGCATCAACTCAGAATGCTTACAGCAAAATGACTGTGGCCTTCTCTAGTGAAAAAAGAACGACAGTCATGAGAGTGACTGTATGGGAAGCTTTTAGTAGGGACACAGCTGAAAGGCATCCTTTACAGTTAAATAGAGCTTCTCTTAAATCTAGAAAAACCAAACACTCCATAGAATGCACTCATTTGCCATCAGACTTATGGGAATAATTGTATTGCAGATTTTAAACAAAACCCAGAGTTTTACTGGCAACCTGTCCCAGTCTGGAGTGAGTGAGGCTAAAGGAAGAAGAACTAGATATAGGGAAATTTTTGATTCCAAGCACTGCTGGAATTAAATACATGTGTGATCCTGGGTGGTGGCTACTTTCATAAAATGTGTTTTTGTAGAACTTGTGAATTTCTCAGAAACACTGACTTGCTAAGGTTGAGAATTTGTTCTACTTCTGGTCTGAATAAGCAAACGTTGTTTAGTTTCAGTTCCTCTTCAAATCCAAGACTCTCGTTAGATTTCTATGAAAGCTGCTTGGCAAAGGACCCAGTCCATCCATAGAGGCCTGCTTCAGCGTGGAGTACAGCACACAATAGTCTGTATTTAGATTATGCTACAGCTGAGGGCTAGCCACTTGATAGAGCTCCTCTATGTTAATGGCGTTAGAATGGAAATTCTTTATCCTTGTAGCTGTAACACAGGGTGGGGACCAGGGACACTCAACAGAGTTGGGAGTCCGTGTGCCTCCTTACATTTTGCACCTCGGGCATCTCACATGCCTCATCCTGGTTGTGATCCTGCTGTAATCTGTTCTCACTCTGAACCACATGGAGTTAGCATTAAATGCTATGGGAAATCTAGAAATTTTCTCATGCTGAGTTCCTTTAAAGAGAGTCACCATCTTGGTTCTGATACTCTCTGAGTGGTCTTGGACAAGCCTTTCTTTGTTAGCAACTTGAAACTGTGGGAGGCTCTCTGTGGAATTACTGTTATGTTTTGGAATAACAATAACAGTATTTTGCTGCTGGAAAAGGCCATTTTCCTTCTGTTTACTTTTTTTTCATGTATTGCCTTTCTTTTCTTTGTAAAACATCTTTTGTTTCATTTTTTGTTCTCAAATCATTGTGTTTAGAACAACAATAATTGAGAGTCTAGCGGGAAGTTTTTATAAACTAACAATTGGGTTTAAACAAAGGCTTAATAGTCAAGTTCTGAATAGTTGGACTCCTGAAAAGTTCTAGCTAGAATGATCATAAAGATAGCCTTTTTAAAAAGTATACTAGGGGAGTCCTTTTTACTAATTTTTCTTTTTTAAGTGAAGAGTTTTGTATGCATTAGTTTTGTATGCAATCCAGTTTCTCATAGCTCTATATCTGTTGCTTGGTCAGATCACAGTGGATTTACCTGGGTTATAGGATACCTTGCACCTGGACAGGGGTGAAGTTTCATGAACATGGATTCATTGACTATATTGTGCCTGTAAGAGGCTGAGTTTGCTGGGAAAAAGGCACTAGCAGATCACATTCTTGAGAGTTAGTGATAATAATGAACATGATTATGTTCATGATTAATGTGCAAAGACTGTTATCACTTTTTTTTTTTAAGAGATGGGGGCCGGGTGTGATGGTTCACACCTGTAATCCCAGCATTTTGGGAAGCCAAGGTGGGTGGATCACAAGGTCAGAAGTTTGAGACCAGCCTGGCCATTGTGGTGAAACCCCATCTCTACTAAAAATACCAAAGTTAGTCGGGCATGGTGGTGCGTGCCTGTAGTCCCAGCTACTCAGGAGGCTGAGGCAGAAGAATTGCTTGAACTTGGGAGGCAGAGGTTGCAGTGAGCCAAGATCATGCTACTGCACTCCAGCCTAGGTGACAGAGCAAGACTCTGTCTCAAAAGAAAAAAAAAAAAAAGAAAAGAAAAGGAAAAAAAAAAAAGAGATGAGTGTCTCTTTATGTTGACCAGGCTGGTCTCAAACTCCTGGTCTTAAGTGATCCTTTCATTTTGGCCTTCCAAAGTGCTGAGATTACAGGCATGAGCCACTACACCCGTCCTGTATTGTATATTTTAAATAAGCCTCATGACAATCAAATAAATTCTTTTTATTACTCATATATTTTAGGTGAGCAAAAGAAAATTCAATCAAGGTAGTAACACATCTAGAATTACAAAGGAAAAGGTGTGATTTGTGCTCAGGTCTTACTTTTTAAAGCAAATTGAGGCCGAGCATGGTGGCTCAAGCCTGTAATCCCAATGACTTGGGAGGCTGAGGCAGGAGGATTGCTTGAGGTCAGGCGTTCCAGACCAGCCTGAGCTGGTGAGACCCCCGTCTTTACAAAAAAAAAAAAAAAATTAACTAGTTTTGGTGTTGTTGGTGTATACCTATAGTCCCAGCTACTTAGGAGGTTGAGGCAAGAGGAGCGCTTGAGTCTGGGAGGTTGAGGCTGCAGTGAGCTGTGATAGCACGACTGCATTTCAGCATAGGTGACAGACTGAGACCTTGTCTATAAAAACAAGATAAACAAAAGGGATTGAGTGGTGTCACACAGAAGTTAATGCCATTGAAAGATTTTTATTACATTTCCCAAGAGGAGAAGGCATGTCATGTCACACAGGGTCACATGGAGAAGTATTAGAGGTCAAGAGGTAGAAGGGGAAAGCATAGGCTACAGCCTGGACTGGGATTTCTGCAGGAAAGGCAAGGCAGGGCAGGGTAAACAGTGTAGGACTGGCTAGTCTGCAACCTTCTAGCAGGCTCTGGGGCATTGGGACCGTCCCTAGTCATCTGGTGCTTGGCCCTTGGGTGTGTGAGTTTGATAGGGGAAGTGATTTGGGGTAGGAACTGAGGACTGGTTGGAAGGTTTGTAAATGATTTTCATGCACCTGTGAAAACTGGATTTCTGGGGAGATGTTAACAACTTTGGTCATTAGTTTGGCCCTCTGATTAATGGATGCCAAATAGAAAACAGAACAAAGTGGCATCAGGGCAGGAGCCTTACTCCAGAGGCAAAGCTCTTTCCAAGAAACCATCTAAACTCATCCAATTCCAACTAAAGCCACTGAGTTGCTTTAGTTGGAAATCTGGCCATTTGCTAAGCCCTTCAGTTCTCGTCACACTTGTCTCTTCAAGCTCTCTTTTTCTTTTTTTATGCCTCCCTCCTTGCCTTGGGTCAGACTCTCTTGACATCACAGTGTCCTAATCCATCCTTCTCCTCCAGCGCAACCAAGCTGCACCCTGTTTCCAGGACGATCTTTTGTAAATGATAGGTTTGATCGTGTCACCTCCTTCCTTACATCTTACATACCTCCCTATTGCCTTGAAATTTCTCAGCAGAACACAAAGAGCCCTTCATGAGCTGACCTTTGCCTACTTCCTGACTGTCTAGCTTACAAAACTGTGGTATTGTGTCCATTGATTTACCTGAGCACAGATTTTATGAAACGTTTGGAGAACCGGGGAGACAGCGAGAGAGATTCTTAACTCAGTTGGTTCTCTTACAGAATGAGCTTCACTACTGTGCAGAAAATGGATGCATTGCTAGTTTCTTTTTGGCTACTGTGAACTTTTTCTTGAAAGCTCTATGAGATTCTTGTGCCTAGAAGAGGGATTCTAGTGCATCTGAGGTATCAGTTTCTTAGCGTTCAAACCTCTTGCAGCTAAGAGCGGGCCCTGGAAGAGGCACTAGGCTGCAGATTGTTTCAAGTACCACAAGGGGCTGCTAGAGAGCAACAGAAGCGCCAGAGAAATTTCTTTAAAATTTCCCCTTTTGGTCACATCCTCATTTCCTTAGTCTTGGTAGGAAGTAAATTGCTTTCCTCTTTTTGGAGTTATATTAGTGGCTACAGCTCTGTCACAGGTTACCCATACCTGTCTACTTGTAATAAATTTCTGTATACCAATCCCTCAAAGTGCTCATCTGCCTTCTCAGCTGTTTGGAGGGACTCTTGATAAGCCTTCCCATGCCTCAACTTGAATGGATATGCCTTCCCGTGTCTCAGCTCCTTGAATGCCATTTAGAGGAGCAAGATGAGTGCATGTATCTACCAGGGGACTTGCTAGCGCATTAGCATCTCAGTGTCAATTGCCAAAGGATGCCTCTTAAGGGGGACAAATTGTAAAAAGTACTGCTGCCTCCAGGCCAAACTGGCCCTACCCCTAGGTAGTCTTCGGGCAGAAAGACCCCATTGGATTTTGGCCTTCACTTACTTCTTTTGTCAGGCAACCTGGAGACCAACTTCTAGAAGAATTAGTGGACTAACAGGAACGGAGAATCACATTATATATACATATATAGGTGTGTGTTATATATATACACATATATACAAAAAATACACACACACACACACACATATATATATACACATAATTTTCTGGAAACATTGCAAGCAAACTTTGTACAGAATGGGTATGCATCCCAAGCAGTTGAGATACCTGCACTTTCTAAATTGTCTGAAACAAACTTTGCAATTATTCAATTATAGTTGTTAGGTCTTAATCACATTGAGCACAATTTTTGTATTTGCTTTCAGTATACGGAATTGACATGCCCTTGTGATTTCAAAGATGCAGTTACTAATAGACTCCCAAGGGGAGGTACTTGGGACGTTCTGCTTTGGTTGTTGCACTCCCAGTTCAAGACATTGAAAGAAATGTGGAAAATTTCCCTGATGATATAAGACAGAACATTTTCTTCTTTCATGCAGCAACCCAATCTGTGTTATCTTTTCTTGTGTATTCCTATACAGTCTCTTGAATTCATGTCATGTTTGATTATTGTACCTATCAGTTAGATTAAGTTTGACTGCATAAATCACACAATCTAAATATCAGTGGCTTATACAATGCAGAAACTTATTTTTAATTTCATGTCACAGAAACCTGGAAGTCACCCAGACTGGTAAGGTAACTTCACAGTCATCAGAGACCCAGAAACTATTTTTCTGCTCATTCTTCCACCCTTAGTGTGTAGCTTCCATCCTCAAGTTTACTTCATGGTCCAAGACGGCCAGTGGAGCCCCAGTTGTCAGGTCCAAGTTCCAGGGAGGAAATAAAGAAAAATAGAAGAGCCAAAGGTTATATGCCTCCTTGCTGAGTCAGCCCCCTTAGGACATTTTTTAAAAGTCTCATTCAACAATTTCCATTTATACCCCACTAGCCATTCCTATCTGCAAAGGATGCCAGGAGGCCTAGTTTTCTAGCTGGGCACATTGAGACCTTTGACAATAGAGGAGTCTGTTGCTAAGGCAGAGGAGAGAATAGGTATGGGGTAAGCAACCATAGCCTCTACCACATATGAGAATTTAATTATCTGATGCCCAGGAAAATGCAGACTAGAAAACAAAATGCAGGAGGAGTTGCCACACAGAGTTGCTGCATTGCCCTAGACAGTCATGGTGGCCTAGCCACTGGCCGGTCGGTGGACTCCCTCAAGATCCTCTTACCTGGACCCGTCCTGTTCATTTACCATTCACGCTCTCTCTATTTCCAGCACTACCCTCTTTCAGTCTCCGGACTCACATAGCAATTACTGACCATATGGCACCTCACAGGACACTAAATTCAAGATGCTCCCAAATGAGCAAGGAACTGGCTCCTTCTCTTAGTGCCCATGCATCAGCTGCCCAAACCGCAAACCTGGGTGTTATCCCTGACTCCTTCTTCTGACTCGTATACTTTACAAGTTCTTCCTAAATTACTCCCGGATCCTCCCTGTCCTCCTCATTTCTAGGACTGCCACCAAAATCAAGCTTGCATCACCTTTCACCTGGACTGCCACCACAGCCTCTTGACGGTCGCGCCTTCTTTATTTTTCCCTCTTGCCAATCCATTCTCCACACAGCAGTCAGAGAAATTAATATTTTTTTAAAAAAGAACAAACTTGATTATGTCACTGCATGGCTTACTACGCATGAATGGCTTCTTACTACCCTTAGAGAAAAGCCCAGCTCAGTAAGGACTGAAGGCCCTGTGTGATCTGGCCCCTGCCCCCTCACTCCATGCCCTTCTCCCCTTTTCTCTGGCCCAGCCACAGTGATTTTCTTTCTCTCTTGCTAATGAGCTAATCCCTTCCCTGCCTCGGGCCTTGGCATACACAGTTCTGTCTGCCTGGCACTCACTTTCCTCAGATCTCCATCTCTTTGTTCAGTGCATTAAACGAAGCATTTTTTGAGGCATTAAGTCCATGTACCCCCAAACCATGCCAGGTTGCTAGAGACTCTCATAGGTCACTGCCCTTGTGCCTTGAAGCATTCCTCAGCCTTCTAATTACTTGCCCCACTGTAAGATCCTTGAGGCCAGGCATCCTCTGTCTATTCCTCTCTGGATCCCCTGTGCCCAATACAGCCACTGAACACCTATTCATTCAGTAATACAGCCCTTCATTCAATCACTCATTCACTCAAAGACATTTATTGCCATCTCTGTCCGCATTTCTGGTTTGGTACTGGAGAAAGGCTTGGTAAAATAATTACCCAAACAGTTTCTTTACTAGAGTCAAAATCAGGACTGCAAGCAGAAAGAGAAGGCATTATGAAAGATGTAAACAGGACACAGGAGGTGCAAGGAGGGTGGGAGGTGGATTTTCTATCAAGAACATGAATGGGTAGATTTTCTGCCATCTCAACTCTAATTTTCATCTCCATTTTCACCCCGAACCTTACACTAGACCAAGTTACGTAAACCCAGTGTGAGACAAGTTTAGTTGAAATATTTTTTTAACCAATTAATTGCCATTAGTGCTGCCTCCTTGGAGCTTCTGACTTCAGAAAAATAATCCAGGAAGGTTCTGCCACTAATTCTTCTACCTTGCCCACCACTATTTTTCTGATTATTTTTCTACTCTCAGACACTGTGTCCATCACAGGCTGGCTCTGTTCATCTTGGAGTCAGTGTAGAACAGGACTCCATGTGCCAAGCTAAATCTGCCCTGCTTCATCATCGCTCAGACTCCCAAATTGGGTCAATATAGTTTTAGAATGTAAAAGTATATTTCTATTCAGTATATATATTATATATATAAAATATGTATTTATATATTCCAGTATATATACACTAAAATACATATTTATATATTCTAGTGTGTATATATATATATATACTGAAATACACATATGAAATTTATAAATTGTATTTATACATACGAAAGGAAAGAACAGGAACACCAAGGAAGGCCTGAGGGCAGCTTTGATGAAGATTATAGGACGGTTAACCACCCATATTGTCCAGTCATCCTGGACAATTGGCCATTGCTTTCAGTCTATTAACACCCTCAAGATGCACTGAACATATGTTGACAGTCAAGCACTGATGTGTCTTAGAGCATCAGCCGGTGAACAATGTTAAGTTTCCTGGCTGGAATTTGGAGATCAGAGACTATTTTGGGGGCCCTAATCTTCAAACACCCAGATTTCTTGTGGGCCAATCTGTCCTCCACCTGCCTTGCCCACGAAGGAGTAGAGAGTGGATGAAGAAGCTAGATTTCTTCAGGTGAAATCTCTGAGCCTGGGGCATGGGAGAGCCCACCCAGGCTCAGGCCCCAGCCCAGGCATTTTACCTGCCTAGATGGTAATCCCTGAAAGGGGAAGACCTTCTGGAGAATTCTTTACTTCCTGTCCAAAGCGGCAAGTTGGCCACAAGGGGGAAGCATCACACAGAGAGAGTGTTCTGACCGATCTGCTGTTTACTCTGACTTTCCTATTGTTATCTGGGCCAGGAAGGCAGGTGAGGAGGGGCCACTGCAGACGGCTGTGGTTCAGCTGAGACCATGCCCACCTGGTGTCTTGAATACAGCCATGAAACCAATGAACACTCGATGAATAGTAATCGACATGTGATGAATATTCAGGATTTAAATTATTAATGAAATTAAGCAGAGCACTGGAAAAGATAAGTGTAAGTGGCAAAATTCTTAGATCTGAAGATTCATCATATGCTGAAAACTGGGAATTGAACAGTCTGGTTCCAACATGGGCCCTGTGATGCAGTCACTGGTCGTGGACTTTTCAGGTCATCTTTTGGCCTCATCTGTCACATGGTAGCATTCCCCTTTCTGTCTTTATCACAGTGCTGCTGTGAGGATGAAGCAAGAGAATATGAAACTGGTGATGAGGTATTGCAAATGTACAAGACCTACAACTCAGGCAAGCAAAAAAAAAAAAAAATGCAGCTGACTATTACTGTAGATGGTCATGACCTTCCTGAGGTGGGGTGCATGTGTGTGTGTATGTGTGAGATTCAGCCTGGCATAACTTAGTTTAAATCTTGGCTCAACTTAATAATTGAAATAGCCTTTTAAGGCTATGGTGCCAACCTTCCTGTTTTCCAGGACTTTTCCAGTTTTAATACCCAAAGTCCTGGGCCCTGGAACCTCCCTCAGTCCCAGGCAAACCAAGACTCAACTCAAGTCTCCTCAGGCTCTCTGATCCCCTCCCCATGTTCATTTCTTCTCTAAAAAGACTCTAGGTGTAATGGCGGAAAGGCGTGGCTCCTGGACTCTCAGCAGGGAAGAAGAGCCCAGACCTTTGGGTCCCTGTGCAATATGCTGAACCCTTTCTGCCTCTCTTGAGGGTGGCAGGACTGGCTTTGCAGACTTCATGAGTTCCCATGCTGGGACCCACTGCTAGAGTCTGTGGCTTTTGCTCTTTGATCTCAGTCTCCACCAACTCCATCCCCTTAACACTGCCCTCTGGCCAGGCCAGCAGCCCTCATGCCCACCAGGGCCGCTGCCTCCACCTGTGCACTTCTGAATCATCTGCTCACCATGGGGAGGCCTTGGGCAGCTGGAAGTGCTGCCTGTGGCTCATTTGATTATCCACCTCCACAACAATGCCCATAACTGCTCTGTCCCATTACAAGCTGCTGTGGCAGACAAGGGCTTTTCCTGAAGGCTTGCGGCCTCCCCAGAATGCCTGGGGCCATGAGCACTACAAACATGTCTCCAGCCTTCCCCACACGTCACTGGGTACGAGTGATGGCTTGTGCTGGGCAGAACTTGAAGATGACCCCCAGGATTCCAGGCCCTTGGTGCACACACCTTCTCCCAGTATTCAAACACTCATGTAGGTGCTGTGTGTGGTGAAGGGCTTTTGTGGATGTGATTAAAATCCCAAATCAGTTGATCCTAAAAGAAGGAGATTACCCAGGTGGCACAGACCCAGTCACATGTGCCCTTTAAATACATGTTCAGAGGTTAGGAACAGATAAGTCAGAGAGATTGGAAGTGTGAAACAGCCAGAGGGAGGGGCCACATGGCAAGGAGCTGAGGGCATCCTCTAGCAGTCGAGAGCCATCCCTGCACAAAAGCCAGCAAGACATCGGTCCCACAATGGCCAGGAAAGGAATTCCAGAATTCTGCTAACAACTGGAATGTACTTGAAAGTGAACCTTTCTCTACTTGGTCCACCAGATGGAAATACAGACTGTTGACACCATCTTCTGCCTTCTTCCCTCGGCTGAGGGTCCAACTGAAACATGCAGTCTCCTGACCCATGGAAACTGTGAGATAATAAATGTGTGTTGTGTTAAGCCAGTAAGTTTATGATAATTTGTTACATGGTATAGAAAACAAACACATTGCCCCTCCTTTGGGTAAATGGGAAGAAGAAGCACCTTTACATCTTTCTTTCTCCCCAACTCCTTTCTCTCTTCTCCTTCCCTACAATCCTTCCAATCGGACAGGCAGACTTTTCCTTCCTTAGTACAGCCAGACCTGTCATCTTACTGCCATGTGGGAAGAGTCTTTTCTCAACAATTCCAAGGATGTACATGACTTGAGACCTCCAGGTGACTGTGCTCTGAGTATGCTAGCATGACTTGGAATTGAAGACAACTGAGGATTAATATGGTGGTTTACCATTCCCCAAATACTATCCCCCTTACACGTTATGAAGATGCAAATGTTATTTATGATCACAGCAAATGCTGCAAGCTGGTGGTCTGAACAAGGAGCAAAACAAATTTTACTCCTTGACATTTTCTGAGTAGGTGTTCAAACCTACTATTCCAAATTTATTTATTTCACTAATATTGTCTATTCCAAATTAATTTACTTCACAAATATTGTCTCGACTTTCTGTTACTGGTTGTCAACACAGACTTAGTATTGGCAAATCATCTACTCATATTTGTGAAATGTGTGTCCATTACCAGGGGCCACTAGGCTATGTGTTAAGGCCAGTTAGAAGCAACAGAATCAAAGCAACACTTTAAACCGGAGGGTCAATTTTATTTGAAGATTGTTAGAAAAAGTTAAGTACTTTTGATTTGTAATTCATTTTATTATTTTTTTGAGATGGGATCTTGCTCTGTTGCCCAGGCTACAGTACAGTACAGTACAGTGGCATGATCATGGCTCACTGCAGCCTCAACCTCCCAGGCTCAAGCAATCATCTCACGTCAGCCTCTTGAATAGCTGGGATTACAGGTGTACCACCACACCCGACTAATTTTTTTTTTTTTTTTTTTTTCAGAAACAGTTTCACCGTGTTGCTCAGGCTGGTCTTGAACTCCTGGGCTCAAGCAATTCTCCACCTCTGCCTCCCAAAGTGCTGGGATTACAGGTATGAGTCACCACTCCTGGCTTGATTTCTAATTTAAAGCTTATTCGTAACATTTAAAAGGAACAGTGATCAGTTGTGGAGGTGAATGGAACCATGTATGAAATTTCAAGACAAAAACAAATGTTTTCAGAGAATGTATAGGCTTGATTTAGCCTGTGCCACAGAACTCAGGGGCCATGTCACCATTCTCTTCTATCATTGGCAATCCACTGGGAGATTAGAAGACCATTACCTAACCACACGTAGAAAATGGATAGGGGAGAGAGAAAGGAGGAAGAAGTATCAGGGTGTATGAGAAGAATGAAAAAAGATGGTGGTGGTAGGGGTCTACTCCCATGGTAGGAATACCAAAGACCCAAGGCTGGTTAGATTAAAGTCATAGAATCATAGCACATTTGAACTAGAAAGTTTTAGTTAGTCAGTTTTTAGATGTGTAAATGGTACTATGTTTTGATTTGTACATTATTTTCACATATTCAACCAGAGGTACAGTCCCTCAAGGAGGACTGGGATTTTTATAGTTGGGATACAAAGAGAATTAAGAAGTCAATGTTAAAATTTTGACAACCAGAATTCACTCTCAATGCCCATTTCAGGAATAGTAGTTGGGAAAGCCACACATTGAATTGCAAGAGCCAGATACTTGAGAGAAAAAATAGCATATTTTTCAAATTTCAACAGCTTTTCTTTAAATATTTAGTAACAGAGCTTGGAGGACCAAGCATAAATTTTTTACTATAAACCAAAAAGCTAGAAGAATGTAGGATATGACAAATTCAATTTCCTGCCACACAGGAAGGCAATTTTAAACTTTCTGAAGTGGAAAGAAGAGCTTGTGGGGAGAGGAGAGTAGAGAGCAAGAAAAGGCAAATGACCCTGGGAGAAGGTGAGCATTGGACACTCCCTAGGCAGGTTTGAGGGTGAGAGGAGTGAGGAAATGTCTATGCCATATCCTGACTGAAACTCTATGAGGATGGAGCTCGTTAAACACCCTGAGCCTATGCAATAAGATAATTAAATTAACATTTAAAATTTTGTGTGATCTTTCAGCCCTGAGTTCTATGATGATAAATCTTCCTATGCAGATTGGATGCATATTTTGGAAATCTAGATTACTGGCTTTACTGAAATTTTTTTGAGTTTCTTCTGATTGTGAAATGTTTGTTAGATTATGGTTACAAGCACTTTAGAGAAGTGTGAGGTAGGGATGAGTATTCCTCTGCTCACAACCCCTTTTTCTACTGTGGGCTGAGGGTGGGTCGTCAGCTTTCGCAGATGACTTCTGTGAACTTCTGTGAGAACTCTGACAGCATGAGCCTTTGGGTTTCCTTCTTCGTGCTGAGAAAGTAACTAGGAAGAAAAACCAGTGACCAATGGAAGACAATCCCAAAGGGGAGACCCATATGAACTGCTGGTCATTGCCTCATCTTATACTTCATTTTTAAAAAGGGTCTTATTGCAATATAATTCACATACCATACAATTCACCCAAAGGGTACAATTCAATGCTTTTTAGTATATTCACAGAGGTGCAGTTATCACTTCAGAATGTTTTCATAACACCCAGAGGGAGACCTGTAATGCTTTAGCTATAATTTTTTTCCTCTCTTTGACCCACCTCCCCCAACCCTAGGCAACTAATAATCTACTTTATTTATTTAAATTGAATTATATTTCTTTATTTATTTATTTTATTTTTTTATTTTTTAGAAACAGGGTCTTCCTCTGTTGCCCAGGCTGGAGTGCAGTGGTGCAATCACAGCTCCCTGTAGCTTCAAACTCCTGGACTCAAGTGATTCTCTTGCCTCAGTCTCCTGAGCAGCTGGGACTCCAGGTCCATGCCCAGCTAATTTTTAAAAATATTATAGAGATGGGGTCTTGTTATATTGCCCAGGCTAGCCTCAGGCTCCTTGGCTCAAGCAATCCTTTCACACTGGCATCTCAAAGCACTGGGATTATAGGCATGAGCCATTATGCCTGGCCTACTTTCTGTCTCTATAGATTTTTCTGTTCTGGACAATTTATATTTAGGAATCATACAATGTATACCCTTTTGTGACTGGATTCTTTCACTTAGCATAATATTTCAATGTTGTAGCATCCAACAGAACTTTATTCCTTTTTATGAACAAATAATATTCGTTGTCTAAATATGGCACATTTTGTTTATCCATTTATCAGATATGAACATTTGGGTTGTTTCCTCCTATACTACATTTTGTGTGTCCCCTAGTGTCTGGGGTTTACTACTAAGCTCCTAACAATGATCTACTTCCCTTTTCTGAAAACATAGGTGGACTAAGAAACCCTGTTCCCTCTGGAATTCAGACAAATCAAATTATATATGTGTTGAGTGACACTTGCGGTGATGCCAAAGAGAGAGACTTAGAGAGTACCTTGTAGTGGTTTGTAATGATGGTGATCCAGGCAGAACCTGAGAGGTTCAGAGTCTTACATTCCCTCAGAGGTGATCAGGCTTAGGAGGCCTGACTCACATCAAACTCAACTGAAACCCCAACCTAAAGCCAA
This sequence comes from Theropithecus gelada, assembly GCF_003255815.1. NCBI lineage: Eukaryota > Metazoa > Chordata > Mammalia > Primates > Cercopithecidae > Theropithecus > Theropithecus gelada. The sequence continues at coordinate 87,576,389 of NC_037672.1, read as the reverse complement.
ACCACTTTATAAACCAGGACGCTAATTTATGATTTTACAATATTTCCAAACAGACCTGGAGGCCAGAGTTGGCTGATTTACATATGACCTTCCTGTAGGAAAGAGTACAGGAGATGGCAGGTTACTATCAGATAGTTGCCTCGCAGTGCAGGCATAGGGGACTGGATAAATTTAAATAATTGACATTTAAGCCATAACATTTGAACATGCTTCCATATATGCCTGATAAGCTTTTTTCTGGTCATGACACTGCTTCTCAATAGTACTGGGTAAACACTGACCACCTCTTGCCATTTTCACCATCTCCTTCTTCTCATTCCAAGTTGAACACTAGCCTTTTATGTAGGCTGAAATTTTAGAACGCAATTATTTAGAACAGTAATATCCAAAAACATTTTTATTTTGGGGAGTGCTAATCCCATATATATTTATTTATGAATTATATACATGCACTAAAATTTATTTGTATATTAATTTATGTGTTAAATATTTTTCCAAAAGTCAACAAATGATGGATATTTCTACAATTAAATAAAAAATATTTCTACAACTAAATAAAAAAACAAATTGTCTTGTCCTCCCCATTTAAGGATCCCTGTTTTGCATTTTGTTGTTGTTGTTGTTCTTGCATTAAATCCATCTCAGTTCTACAGTTATATTTTAACCATCTGATCTTTTGGTTGGGTTTACTTTCATTTGTACCAGCCTTAGAAGCCTATCTTTTAAGGGAGGTTATTTAGAAGAGAGCAGAAAGGCTATCTCATCTGTTTTATATTGATTCCGTTAGTCTCAATTTTAGCTGAGGTGACATTTTTTGTTTACCTCCCAAGATTCCAGAGAGAAGCCCTCTGCAGTCTTCTAAGCACTGACTGAAACCTTGCATGAGAGTTATGTTATGGACTTAGGCTTCTCTGAGAAGAGAAATGGTAGGAGATGAGTGTCTGGAGTGGGCAGGGAGAGTTACTCCTAGCCTAGCAGAAATGTGCGTTAATGGTACCAAGATGGTGAAATTGGGGGTAGTAAAAGAACATGGGAATTGGCAAGAATGATTGAGAGCCAATGCTCATTAGCAGTTAGCCTGTTGGAAGTAGGCACTGTGTTCTGCCTTTGAACTACACACAGTAATGTATCGATTGGACTGTGGAGATACTCAGAGAAATTGAAGTGAGACTGGATCCCCTAGAGCACAGAACATGATGATTCCAGAAAATTATCTGGTGGCAGATAAGAGACACCATAATTGAGAGATACCAGTAAATTAGAATTTGGGTTCTCTGGAGGGAAGAGTTTTGGCTTAAAAAAAGAATGAGTTGGGTTTCAGATGAAAAGGAACCTGCTTCCTGGGAGGTCAATGTTGCTAAATGAGAGAATTCTATCCTTGAACTGTCAGTGGTTTTTAAAGTTGCAAATTGGAATAACCTGGGAAGCCATAAAAATGCTGGTGCCTGAGTCTCACTTCTAGACTTTCTGATTTCATTCATTTGAGATGAGGTTTGGCCATTGAGATTTAAAAAACCACACACAGAAAACCTCCAGATAATTCTAATGTGCAGCCAAGGTTGGGAACCACTGCACTAGAGGGTGAAAGAATGGAGTGGCTTAAGGAAATTAGAGAAGGAAGCTTGGGGAGGAAGTGGAGGGGCCTGGAACAGCCTAAGTAATCCTAGAAGGCTGAACCTCAGAGGCTTTGTGACTTCATCCGCCTCACTCCCATAGACACTGTGGAGAAGGGATTCACAAGGAAAAGGAAACAGGAAAAGCCTGGGATTTCTATTGCATGTCAGGAAGGTGACCATGAAACTGAATCGTGCAGCCTTCTGTTTAGGAGCTGACCTCCATCTTGGTTACAACAGCAGCTGTTACTCAATAACTCCCTCAAAAGTCCAGTGCTGGAAGCAGCAAAAGTGCTCTGTAATTGGTGTCTCTCATTGGATCCTTTGCCTTCTCTCCCTTCCCTGCACCAAGCTCCCCACCCCCACCCTTGCCTCTCTATACAGGGAGCCCTCCAGCCCAACCATGGGTTTCCCTTCAATTCTACCACTCTCCAGGCATGAGAAGGAAGGGGAGGGAATGACTTCCTTTGGCCTAGAAATATCTGGGAGAACCTCCTATATGGTCCTTGAGCAGACACAAAAAGAGAATATTCTGGAGCTGCAGTTTCCAAAGTGTGTTTCTTAGATGCTGGATCCTCAAGGTGTTTTCCCTGTACCCACCCAAGCTTGGGAAATGCAGCAGGCTTCTGCGCCCTGGTTGAGATTCACACCACCTGTGAGTAGAGTAAATGCTTTGAGATCTGGAGAAAGAAACCTGTTTGTTTTTCTTTAACCCTCACATCCCCAACTCATCTGCCCATGGAATTGTTTTTCTCTGCTTAGCACATTAACATCTTGCCTCTTTCTCATGACACACTTTTGGGAAACTGCCTCAGAAGCTACAATCAGTGGCTTCATTCACAAAGGACAAAGAAGGCAGCTGCATCCTGCACACATGAAACGGGGCAAGAACCCCAGTTAGGCCCTGGCCTCTCTTGGTAATTGTGCCCCTTTTCCACCCCCTCTGTAGCCCCCCTCCCGTTGCCATGGCAACGCCCCAGCGAGTAAGGACTAGGTCTTCTATTTCTTTCCTGCATCCCTCCTCCCCACCCTGCTCTGTGTCTAGAAGAGAGCTGAACACGCAGTAGGTAATGTTTGGAAAATTTGATTGATTGAGGGTTTGGGGGGTTTCATTTGGACCATCTGCAGGTGGGCTGGGTAGCAGGAGAAGGCCTCCCACAGTTTGCTTCTATGTATCTGGGTAGAGGAGTCGGAAAAGCCGGTGGGAGAGTGCAGGTCTGGGAGCTCACACAGCTTTGGCACTGCCTGTTTTGTTTTTGTTTGTGTTTAATGCTACAATCATAAATATTTCACAAATTAGGAATGGTGAAGGGCATGACAAAAAAGAAAACATTTTGATTTCTTGGTATGTCAGGGTTCAGGGTTAAATTTTTCTTTCCATAAAATGTCTGGTAATGTTGCTTGTTATAATGTTGTTTTTGTAAAAAATGATTTCCTTTTAAGTTGGAGGGAAAAAAAGAATGTCTTACTTTTGCCTGTATCTTTAAATGGTGACCATATGTTCAAAGCCCCAAGGCAAGACACAGAGCCTAATACACAGCCTTACAGGACATTTGAAATAGGGGGACTGCCAGGACAGAGTATTTGGAGTGGAGGTATCTGGCCTCCTAGCTGCTGCGCCCAATGCCTTAGGAGTAACATCATTTCTAAATTACAGATGCAGTGAGGCCAATTTGGATATCCATTGGGGAAACCTGGGGACAATATATGTTCTCAATTGATATCTATCTATCTATCTATCTATCTATCTATCTATCTATCTATCTTCTATCTATCTATATTTCTCTATTTATTGCCAGAAAGTCAAGAGCAGCCTTCCCAGAGGACAAAACAACAATAAAACCTACAGAAATTCTCTCTAGAGTCTCAGTACATGCAAGACCCAGCTCTTTGCTGCCTGTGCGGCTGCCCAGCCCCAGCCTCAGCAATCTCTGAATGAAGGGTTTGTGGGCATCTGCATGATGCAAGCCATGTGCTGGGGAGCCTCACAGTGCGGATTCTGTCTTCTGGCTGGCTGAGAAGGCTTCCCGGGCTCTGAAAGTATCAATTCTTCAGGCGAGAGCGTTGGTGGAGGATTATCTTTTAAATCTGTTGGTTCTTATTTTCTTAAGTGTGAAAGAAGGAGGGTGGTCAGGAGTGTGTGTGCGTATGTGTGTGTGTGATGGGCCAACATTTGTATAGTATCTGCCATATGCTGAGAACTTTATGCAAATCTTGTATATAATTGCCATCTATCTATAGATATGTATGTATATATGGATGTATATATATGTTTGTGGATATAGGTATAGATAGATAGCAATTTATATATGTTTTATGTATATCAGATATATAGCTATATACATTTCAGATATATATCTGAATGTATATCAATATATCTATACACATCAAGTTGTTTTATTTTTACAACACTCTTTTAATGCTGATAAACAGAAAAGAAAATGGGCTGGGCACAGTGGCTCATGTCTGTAATCCCAGCACTTTGGGAGGCCCAGGCAGGAGGATTACCGAAAGCCAGGAGTTTGAGACCAGCCTGGGCAAAATGGTGAGACCCCCATCTCTACAACCATTTTATTTGTTAAAGAGAGAGAGAAAAGAGAATAGAGGCTGAAAGTGGGAAAACAGAAGGCTTACCTTGGTCACACAGTGGGAGAGCAGCTGAGCCTTGTTCCCAGGTCAGGGCTGTCTGATCCAGAGAGTTCTCTCCATGTCACCATTTTCCCTACCATTTCAACCTTTAGAATACTGTGGACTAAGGCAAGAATGAGACTGAAAATATGGGCCAGGGATAGTGCAGCAATCCCAATGCCTGCCTGAAATTTCCAATTGAAAATTCTACTCTCCAGGTGCTGCGGCTCATGCCTGTTGTCTTGACAGTGTGGGAGACAGAGGCAGAAGGATCAGTTGGGGTCAGGAGTTCCAATACCAGCCTGGGCAACAGCGAGACCCTGTCTCTACAGAAAAGAAAAAAGGAAAAACAAATCCTACCTTCCTTCCATACCACACTTCCTGTCCCTTCCTTCCTTCCTTCCTTCCTTCCTTCCTTCCTTCCTTCCTTCCTTCCTTCCTTCCTTCCTTCCTTCCTTCCTTTTTCCTGGGTCTTCCTCATAGCATAATCCTGGACCTGGACTCTCCTATCTTTCTCCACAATCACTTCCTAGATTATTTTACCCATTTCTAAGGCTCTACACACCATCTCTACAGTCTGATAACTTGGAAATTTTTATTTCTTGCAAAGATCTCTGTCTTCTGAACTTCAAATCTATATATCAAAGCATCTACTCAACATTTGCCCTTGGATGACTCATAGTCATTTACCCAAATATGGCCCAGATGGAACTTATGACCCATTCCTCCGCCTGCTTCTTTTGAGTTTCCTATCAGCAAATGAACTTCATGCCCCAAGTTTCTCACACCGGAAACCTTAGGGTTCTTCTTGATGGCAGCCTCCTTCTCATTCCCACATTCAGTGAATCCCCAGATACTGTCTGCTTTACCTCCTAAATCTGTCCAGAACCTGTATTCTTTTTTTTTTTTTAATGCAATGACTTATTTACTGGGCAACTAATGTGAGCTAGGTACAGTTTTGGTAAAGGTATTTGAACTACCTAAAAGCCCAAGCAGGTATGGATGGTTTTCTCTATTTTCAGGTGAGAAAACAGAGGCTCAGAGAGGTCTGTTACTCTCCTAGCATCACATAGCTATTCTTTTAAGCCTCTTGTTCTTTTCCGCACATTTTGATATCTACCCTTGAAGGCCCTCCATAAAGAACTCAGGGTCCCAGGTTCTCAAGAAGGTCCTAGTAGTTCACAAAGACGTTTCTGGAAGCTTCTGGATTAGAAGTAAATGCCAGAGCTGTGCAGGAACTCTAAAAGGAGGGGACAGGAGGTGGGTGAACAATGGAGCCTGGAGAATCATCCAGGCAATTCTGACAGTAGTTATTCCATGAAAGAAGGAGAAAATCAGGCTCTGAAGATATTGCAAATATGGAGAATTACTAACATTGGCCTGGGCAGCGATGGTTGTCACCCTGTAGAGCAAGAACTGACATGCTGGACAAGGTTCCTAGGAGGAAGAGCGGGGAAGGAAGTACCTCGACATTCCTTGGAATGCCTTCTGGTGTGCGAAGCCAGCTAGTCGACAAAAACTAGGGAGCCTGTGAGAGCTGTTTCCATTTTAATTGCCCTGTGTGGTGATAGTCACCCAATGTCTCTGTTTAAATATTTTTTTCTTATGCTTTGACAGTTTATAGCCTTTGTAGATCAATCCTTATATTTCATGCAGGGGAGAGAGACAGAGAGAAAAAAAGCAAGGTTATTGATGACCTAAACTGGATTAACAGAACCTGTATTCTTATGCCCACATCATCAGCCTAGTCTAGGCCACTATTATTTTTCACCTTGTCAAGTATAATAACCTCCTAACTAGCCTCTTAGCATTCATTTTTGCCCTCTTTCCAATATATTCAGCATACAGTAGTCAAAGTAATCCTTTAAAATATACATTTGATGATGTCAGGCCACTGTCTACAATCTTCTAGTGGCCTCTCATTGGATTTAGAATCAAGTCTAAAATTATTTCCATATTCTACAGGGGGATGATATTCAAAATAGTTACTCCTTTATACAGCAGAAGCACAAACAAATTAGAACTGATGTTAATTTCAGCGCTGGAGCAAGATTTGGAGATGGGTGCCTGTGGTGCTGCTGTCACCTCTTTAATCCCAGGGAGTCCAGGGGGTTTCTGAGAAGGGCCACAGCAGCAGGGAGTGGGGAAGTGTCATCCTATTTGTTGTCAGCATTCAGTTTAGCAAACCGAATGTGTTGAAACACCCTAGGTATTTCAAACACAGGAGTAATCAGGAAATTTGTCACACAGATGCCCAGATATGAATAACTTCGGGAAGCAGCTACCATTCCTAGGACTGAAGCAATTAAAAGGGAAGAGGTGGGGCCAGAAAGTAGCAACTCAGAGAAAGGACTCCTGCCTGCTGGTCCTGGCACCTCAGGAAGGACATGGTGGGGCTGGTGATGGGTGTGACAAGAGTGGCGCAAGGCTGGAGGAGCTGACCTGTGTTGTGGGAGTGACAGGAACTGATATTTTTGCATGGTATACATCCAGCCCATTGTATATTAGCTGACTGGTAGCCTGCCTCCAAGGATGCCTTGGTCTGCCCGCTCCAGCCCCTTCTGTCTCCTTTTACTCCACACCCTCCCTTGCTCATTGTGCTCCAGTCACACTGGCTTCTTTTCATGTCCTTGGACAGGTGAAGCTCTTCCTGCCTCCAGTCTGTTACTCTCATTGTATACTCTGTCTTCTGGTTATCTATTGCTGTGTAAATGACCACCCCAAACTTAGTGTTGGAAAACAACTGTCATCATTTATTTTGTTCACACAGCTGCAATTTGCAGGCATTGGAGAGAAGGCTCGTCTGCTCCATGCAGCATCACCTAGGGTGGTTTGACTAAGGGTCGCAGCATCCCCCCAAGGTGGTTCCCTCATGTGGCTGAAAATCTGCTGCTGTCAACTCAGCCATGGCTGAGGCCTGGGGTCTCAGTTCACCCCCACAGAGGCCTCTCCATGTGGCTGGGTTCCAAGGGTGAGCTTCTAAGACAGGAGGCTGATTGGAAGCTGCATCACCTTTTATGACTTACCTCCAAAGTTATATGACATCATTTCAGATATGCTTTCTTGGTTAAAGCAGTCACAAAGACCTGTCCAGGGACAGAAGGAGAGGACGTGGACTCTAACACTTGATGGAGGAGGGACAGGTTCCAGAAGGGCATGTGGGGCAGACATATGGTAGTGACTAGTTTTGGAAATACAATCTGCCACTCCATTTTAAACTAGTCATTTCTGAGAATCTAGTTTAAATTTCATGCATTTCCCTAGGTTAGTTACCCCAGACACAAATACAATCAAGGCATTCCTCTCCTCCTTTGTGGCTCTTATCATAATTTCACACTATACAGTAATCTATGTAGCATTTTTGTTTATCATCTTTTGTTTCTTGCTTGTCTTTACTGTAGACTGGAAGCTTCTGAATCTAAAACCATGTCTTCCTTAATCAGCCCTAATCTGTAGTACTTGTTTCATCACCTGGCATGCAGCAAGTGCTAAATAAAATCTCACTGAATGAATACTGTAATAAATGTTGAGCAAAATCTGCCCCCTGCAGTCCAGACAAATCATGAATTCAAGTAGTATTTGGTCATAACTTCATCACGAAATCATGCATTAAATGACTGCAAATAGAAAGGAACGGTAACACAAATTTCAGTTATCACTTTGTAAATGGCTAAAAATTTCCTGACTTAATTTCACTGTTGTTGATAGATGTTCAGTACAGAAAACCACATATTCATGTGGGCATTTCTCCCAGAAAGGCTCTTTTCAAACCAGAGACAAGTTTCATTTGAGAGACTTTTGGCCCAAACAGCCTGGTTATCACTCACAGGGCTGATATAGTAACCTCCAGCCAGGGGGAGTCTGGCAACATCACAGAAAGGACAATTTCTCTTCTTTCTTTGTAAACTGTTCACCTTCAGGCTGAGTGTGGTGGCTCATGTCTATAATCCCTGCACTTCGGAAGGCTGAGGTGGGAGGATTGTTAGAGTCTAGGAGTTCAAAACCAGCCTAGTGAGACAACATAATGCAACATAGTGAGACCCCATCTCTAAAATTTTTTTAAAAAAATTAGCCAAGCATGGTGGTGTGTGCCTGTAGTCTCCACTAATTGGGAGGTTGAGGTGGGAGGATTGCTTGAGCCTGAGGATTGCTCAAGGCTGCAGTGAGCCATAATTGCACCACTGAGCTTCAGCCCAGGCAATAGAGGGAGAAATTGTCTCAAATAAAATAGAATAAAACAAAATAATTAAATTGTTCACTTTTGGTCAGAGACTTTGAACATCAAATCAAATAAAAATATTAGTAATTTATTCAAACTCAGAATCCTAAGATGTTAGAGAAGCCACTGCTGTCATTGATGAGGTGGGGGCGGGGATGAGATGGAGGAACTGGTGGAATGGAGAAGGGGGTTCGGGTGGGGTGCTGGGTGGAATATTAATACTGGTTAAGGACAAGCTTCCTCCCAGGTGCTTTACACGTGTGATTTCATCTCAACCTTACCATAGTCCTGTAGGTAGGTAGGGCCATCCCTATGTGAAAGATGAGAAGATCAAAGGTGCAAGTGGTTCAATACTGTGCCCATAGTGACACAGTTCACAAATGTATGTGTTAGGATTCCTTCTTCAGTTCTCAGTGGTTCCAAAGCCCACATAATTGTTACTGCACCAAAAATGCAGGTTCAAGTCAAGAGATGTCAACAAGCTGTTATTGGGGGCTCTCAGGTACACCAAGCACTGAGCAAACAGTGGCCCAATAGGGCACACATATACTTCCTCCATTTGCTGATATGGGTTTGATATGGGTCCAATTCTTCCAAATCCTAAAATTATAATAAAATAGGGATATCAGTGGCAGAATAAATTGGTATTTCAGAATGTCAATTTTCCAAAATGTAGTAAGAGACTAAAAAATCTTTTTATCTTAGAATTCCACAATTCTTCAAGGAAAATAGATAATCAAGATCATGCATGAGGCCAGGTGCAGTGGCTCATTCATGTAATCCCAGAACTTTGGGAGGCTTAGGTGGTGGGACTGCTTGAGGCCAGGCATTTGAGACCAGCCTGGGAAATGTAGGAAAACACCATCTCTACAAAAAATAAAAATTAGCCTGGTGCAGTGGCTTGTGTCCATAGTCCCAGCTACTCGGAAGGCTGAAGTGAATGTATTGCTTGAGCCCAGTTCAGGGTTGTTGAACTCCAGATAAGGATGGCCATTGTAGTTATACCTACAAAATAGAAAAGAAAAAAAGAAGGCAGGAAATCCAGTAGGGGATTTAAAAAACTGGTATTTTTATACAATGGAACATTATGCAGCCATTACAAATCACTCTTTGGGAAAAATATATAATAACAAGGAAATGCTGAAGATATATTTTTAAAGTGTAAAGAACCAGCATATACTCTTGTTCAAGCTGGGCTACTTTATTCTTCCCTTGCTACCCCACAGTAGAGCTAAGATACAGCTCTAGCATTTGACTGGACCATATGATCGGTTTAGAGAAAATGAAAAATATAAACATAGAGAGTAATAAGAACTAGACAGGCTGGCCTGTGACCTGCAGGTTATTCATATTCAGCTGTGACTCCATAAGGAGATGCCTCTGTCTCTGACCCTGGTCATGGGCAAGGGGCATGGTTAAGCCTCTGATAGGAGAGTATCTTTGGGAGTGAGAAACATCCAAGTCTCCCAATCTACCCACAAGGCCCATATTCCAAATTTCATCCTCCTGTCCACCCACCTACTTCTTCCTGAATGATCAATACAGGGAGCACCCAGCTTCTCTGGAGAGGACCACAAGACTGTAGATTGGAGGTGCCAAGAGATCAAACAGCATCAGAATAGGCACATGAAACACAAAAACTACTTTTAGTATATACCAGTATAAAAATCTTATTTCCCCCAGGTAACTGGAAAGAACTAGAGTTTTGAATTGTGTTGATTTCTGAAAGAATGGCTTGTTAGCTCAAACTAGCAAATAATTAATGGAAATTCTGTGTCCTCCCTTAAGAGTCTAGACCCTCACTAGTCCAATAGAAATATAATAAAAGTACCTATATAATTTAAATTTTTTTAAATAGGCACATTTAAAAAGTAAAAAGAAACAGGTGAAACAAATTTTGTATTATATGTAATTAATAACATGTTATTTAACCCAACATATCAAAAATATCACTTTATCATATAATAGACATAATGAATTATTAATGAGATAGTTTATATTCCTTTTTTGGCATCAAGTCTTGGAAATCTGGTGTGCATCTTACATTTATAACACATCTTAATTTGGACTGGCCACATTTCAGGTGCTTGGTAACCTTGTGGGGCCGTGGCTACATACTGAATACCAGGTCTGGACTCTAAAATAAACCTAAATAGAAATTGGAACTAGAGGATCATGGTGGATGGGAGGCAGGACTAGACTGCACCTCCAGAGAGAGCAGCATGTGGAGGCTTGCATTGTGAATTTTAGCTCCAGATCAACTGCAAGAACAAACCAGCAATCCCGAGAGGACCCACAGACCCTCTGATGGAAGTGGACTGCCCCTGCAGGACCAGGGAGACACCCCAAATACGGTGAGTGGCCCAACTGCAGAAGTGGGAAAGGGAGACCCTCCTCTCCTGAATGCACACCCCCACCGGAGAAGCTGAAGGTTCGTTTGATGGAGAAGTTTCCGACTTTACCTGGAGCTGAGTCAAGTTAGAGAGCTGAGCAAAATACGGGGGTAGAGGAAGCAGCAGAAAGGCCTTGGGAGCTCGCTGGGTCCCCAAGCAGTCCATCCTCCCCGGCACCACAGGGATCCATCGGGAGGGTGGCCAGAGGGGCAGGGGGTAAAACTCCACAGAGAGAAAGAATTGTCTAGCTGAACTTTGTAACAATTGGAATGGGGCAGGAAGCCTCCTGGACAGAACTCAGGGGAGGGCACAGATCCGGAGTACAGACTTCACGGGCAGGGGAAGAACTAAAGCCCCCCCTTTTTTTTCCCACAGCTGGGAGACAGCCTCGGGCAAGTTTTCAAGCCCTTCTTGCCCTCTGCCTGGAAACATACTCAGGGATGTTGGTGCGGGGTCATGGTGGAAGTGAGACTGGCCGTTCAGTTTGCATGGGAGCTGGGTGAGGCCTGTGACTGCTGGCTTTACCTCACTTCCTTGACAACCTGCATGACTCAGCAAAGGCAGCCATAATCCTCCTAGGTACACAACTCCAGTGACCTGGGAATCTCACCTTCATCCCTGACAGCAGGTGCAGTAAGACCCACTCAAGGAGAGTCTGAGCTCAGACACACCTAGCCCTGCCCCAAACTGATGGTTCTTCCCTATCCACTCTGGTAGTGTAAGACAAAGGACATATAATCTTGGGAATCTAGGGCCCAGCTCACCGCCGGTTCCTCTCCACACTACTGCAGTTGATGCTTTCTGGAAAGCACCACCTCCTGGCAGGAAGTCAACCAGCACAAAAATAGAGCATTAAACTACCAAAGCTAAGGACCCTCACAGAGTTCATTGCACCCTCCACCACCTGCACTGGAACAGGTTCTGGTATCCACAGCTGAGAGACCCACAGATGGTTCACATCACTGGATTCTGTGCAGATAACCCCTGGTAGCAGCCCAGAGCCAGGTAGACTTACTGGGTGGCTAGATTCAGAAGAGACACAACAGTCACTGAAGTTCGGTCCACAGGAAGCCACATCCCTAGGAAAAGGGGGAGAGTAGTACATCAAAGGAACACCCTGTGAGACAAAAGAATCTGAACAACAGCCTTCAGCCCTAGACCTTCCCTCTGACACAGCCTACCCAAATGAGAAGGAATCAGAAAACCAACCCTGGTAATATGACAAAACAAGGCTCTACAACACCTCCAAATAATCACAGTAGTTCACCAGCAATGGCTCCAAACCAAGAAGAAATCTCTGATTTACCTGAAAAAGAATTCAGGAGGTTAGTTATTAGGGTAATCAGGGAGGTACCAGAGAAAGACAAAGCACAATGCCAGGAAATCCAAGAATGATAGAAGAAGCAAAGGGAGATATATTCAAGGAAATAGATACCTTAAAGACAAAACAATCAGAAGTTCAGGAAACTTTGGACACACTTTTAGAAATGCGAAATGCTGTGGAAAGTCTCTGCACTAGAACTGAACAAGTGGAAGAAAGAAATTCAGAGCTCGAAGACAAAGTCTTTGAATTAACCCAATCCAACAAAGACAAAGAAAAAAGAATAACAAAATATGAACAAAGGCTCCAAGAAGTCTGGGATTATGTTAAACAATCAAACCTAAGAATAATCAATGTTCCTGAAAAAGAAGAGAATTTTAAAAGCCTAGAAAACATATTTGGGTGACTCATTGAGGAAAACTTCCCTGGCCTTGTGAGAGACCTAGACAACTAAATAAAAGAAGCACAAAGAACACCTGGGAAATTCACTTTAAAAATATCTTCACCTAGGCACATTGTCATAAGGTTATCCAAAGTTAAGATGAAGGAAAGAATCTTAAGAGCTGTGAGACAGGAGCACCAGGTAACCTATAAAGGAACACCTATCAAATTAACCACAGAATTCTCAGCAGAAACCCTACAAGCTAGAGGGGATTTGGGGCCTATCTTCAGCCTCCTCAAACAAAACAATTATCAGTTAAGAATCTTGTATCCAGTGAAACTAAGCATCATACATGAAGGAAAGATATAGTTGTTTTCAGACAAACAAATGCTGAGATAATTTGCCATTACCAAATTTGAGAGAATTTGCCATTACCACCACTACAAGAACTGCTAAAAGGAGCCCTAAATCTTGAAACAAATCCTGGAAACAAGTCAAAACAGAACCTCTTTAAAGCATAAATCACACAGGACCTATAAAACAAAAATACAAGTTATAAAGCAAAAGCAAAAAACAAAAAAACCCAAAGTACACACGTAACAAACTTTAAAGCAACAATGGTAAAAAGAGATAAAGAGGGACATTATATAATGATAAAAGGCCTTGTCCAACAAGAAAATGTCACAATCCTAAACATACATGCACCTAACCCTGGAGATCCCAAATTTATAAAACAACACTAATATACCTAAGAAATGAGACAGAGAGCAACATAATAGTGGGGGACTTCAATACTCCACTGATAGCACTAGACAGGTCATCAAGACAGAAAGTTAACAAAGAAACATTGGATTGTTTCTTGGAAAAAATGGACCTAAAAAATATGTACAGAACATTTTATCCAACAATCGCAGAGCACACATTCAAAAGTGCATGGAATTTTCTCCAAGATAGACCATATGATAGGCCATAAAATGAGCTTCAATAAATTTAAGAGAATTGAAATCATATCAAGCATTCTCTCAGGCCACAGTGGAATAAAATGGGAAATCAACTCCAAAAGGAACCTTCAAAATCATGCAAATACATGGAAATTAAATAACCTGCTCCTGAATGAGCATTGGGTCAAAAACAAAATCAAGGTAGAAATTTAAAAATTCTTTGAACTGAATGATAATAATAGCACAACCTATCAAAATCTCTGGGATGCAGCAAACACAGTGCTAAGAGGAAAGTTCAAAGCCGTAATTGCCTACATCAAAAAGTCCGAAAGAGCACAAACTGACAATCTAAGGTCACACCTCAAGGAATTAGAGAAACAAAAACAAACCAAACCCAAACCCAGCAGAAGAAAGGAAATAACCAAGGTCAGAGCAGAACTAAATGAAATTGAAACAAACAAAAACATACAAATGATAAATGAGACAAAAGGCTGATTCTTTGAAAAGATAAATTAAGTAGATAGACCATTAGCAAGATTAACCAAGAAAAGAAGAGATAAAATCAAAATGACGACACTAAGAAATTAAACAGGAGATATTACAAGTGAAGCCACTGAAATACAAAACATAATTCAAGGCTACAATGAATACCTTTACATATATAAACTAGAAAATCTAGAAGAGATAGATAAATTCTTGTAAAAATACAACCCTCCTAGCCTAAATCAGGAAGCACTGGATATTCTGAACAGACCAATAACAAGCAGCAAGATTGGAATGGTAATTAAGAAATTACCACCACCAACAAAAAAAATGTCTAGGACCAGATGGATTCACAGCAGAATCCTACCAGACATTCAAAGAAGAATTGGTACTAATCATTTTGACACTATTCCACAAAATAGAGAAAGAAGGAAGCCTCCTTGATTCATTCTATAAAGCCAACATCACCCTAATACCAAAACCACAAAAGGACATGTCAAGAAAGAAAGCTAGAGACTGAAATCTTTGGTTAACATAGATGCTAAAATTCTTAACAAAATACTAGCTAACTGAATCCAACAACATATCAAAAAGATAATCCACTATGGTCAAGTGGGTTTCATACCAGGGATGCAGGCATCATTTAATACATGCAAGTCAATAAATGCGATACACCACATAAACAGAATTAAAAACAAAAATCACATAATCCTCAATAGATCATGAAAATGCAGATGCAGAAAAAGCATTTGACAAAATCCAGCATTGCTTTATGATTAAAACTCTCAGTAAAATCAGCATAAAGGGATATGCCTTAATGTAATAAAAACCATCTATGACAAACCCACATCCAAAATAATACTGAATGAGGAAAAGTTGAAAGCATCCCCTTTGAGAACTGGAACAAGACAAGGATGCCCACTTTCACCATTCCTCTTCACCATAGTACTGGAAGTCCTAGTCAGAGCAATTAGACAAGAGAAACAAACAAAGGTTACCCAAATCAGTAAAGAGGAAGTCAAACTGTCACTGTTTGCTGATGGTATGATCATCTATCTTGAAAACCCTAAGGACTCCTCCAGAAAGCTCTTAGAACTGATAAAAGAATTCAGCAAGAGAGGTGTGCTCAAGATGGCCGAATAGGAACAGCTCCAGCCTCCAGCTCCCAGCGTGAGTGACACAGAAGACAGGTGATTTCTGCATTTTCAACTGAGGTACCGGGCTCATCTCACTGGGGAGTGTCAGACAGTTGGGGCTGGTCCACGGGTGCAGCCTGAGCAGCAAGAGCTGAAGCAGGGCGAGGCATTGCCTCACCTGGGAAGCACAAGGGGGAAGGGAATTCATTTCCTAGCCAAAGGAAATTGAGACACACAACACCTGGAAAATCGGGTAACTCCCATGCTAATACTGCACTTTACCAAGGGTCTTAGCAAACAGCACACTAGGAGATTATATCTCACACCTGGCCCAGAGGGTCTCATGCCCACAGAACCTCCTTCATTGCTAGCGCACAGTCTGAGACCTAACTGCAAGGTGGCAGCAAGGCTGGGGGAGGGACGCCTGCCATTGCTAAGGCTTAAGTAGGTAAACGAAGCCACTGGGAAGCTCGAATTGGGTGCAGCCCACCACAGCTCAAGGAGGCCTGCCTGCCTTTGTAGACTCTGCCTCTGGGGACAGGGCATAGCTAAACAAAAAGCAGCAGAAACCTCGGCAGAGGTAAATGTTCCTGTCTGACAGCTTTGAAGAGAGCAGTGGATCTCCCAGCACGGAGGTTGAGATCTGAGAACAGACAGACTGTCTGCTCAAGTGGGTCCCTGACCCCTGAGTAGCCTAACTGGGAGACATCCCCCACTAGGTGCAGACTGACACCTCACACCTCACATGGTTTGGTACACCCCCTTAGATGAAGCTTCCAGAGCAAGAATCAGACAGCAACACTCACTGTTCTGCAATATTCTATCTTCTGCAGTCTCCACTGCTGATACCCAGGTAAACAGGGTCTGGAGTGGACCTCAAGCAAACTCCAACAGACCTACAGCTGAGGGTCCTGACTGTTAGAAGGAAAACTAACAAATAGAAAGGACACCTACACCAAAATCCCATCAGTACGTCACCATCATCATCCACGACCAAAGGCAGATAAAACCACAAAGATGGGGAAAAAGCAGTGCAGAAAAGCTGGAAATTCAAAAAATCAGGGTGCATCTTCCCCTCCAAAAGAACGCAGCTCATTGCCAGCAACAGAACAAAGCTGGATGGAGAATGACTTTGATGAGTTGAGAGAAGAAGGCTTCAGTCAATCAAGCTTCTCAGAGCTAAAGGACGAACTATGTAACCAGTGCAAAGAAACTAAAAACCTTGAAAAAAGATTTGACAAATGGATAACTAAAATAACCAATGTAGAGAAGTCCTTTAAAGAACTGACAGAGATGAAAACCATAACATGAGAACAATGTGACAAATGCACAAGCTTCAGTAACTGATTCAATCAACTGGAAGAAAGACTATCAGTGACTGAAGATCAAATGAATGAAATGAAGTGAGAAGAGAAGTGTAGAGAAAAAAGAGTAAAAGGAAATGGACAAAACCTCCAAGAAATATGGGATTGTGTGAAAAGACCAAATCTATGTCTGACTGGTGTGCCTGAAAGTGAGGGAGAAAATGGAACCAAGTTGGAAAACACTCTGCAGGATATCATCCAGGAGAACTTCCCAAACCTAGTAAGGCAGGCCAATATTCAAATTCAGGAAATACAGAGAACACCACAAAGATACTCCTCAAGAAGAGCAACTCCAAGACACGTAATTGTCAGATTCACCAAAGTTGAAATGAAGGAAAAAATGTTAAGGGCAGCCAGAGAGAAAGGTTGGGTTACACACAAAGGGGAGTCCATCAGACTAACAGCAGATCTCTCAGCAGAAACTGTCGAAGCCAGAAGAGATTGGGGGCCAATATTCAACATTCTTAAAGAAAAGAATTTTCAACCCAGAATTTCATATCCAGCCAAACTAAGTTTCATAAGTGAAGGAGAAATAAAATCCTTTACAGACAAGCAAATGCTTAGAGATTTTGTCACCACCAGGCCTGCCCTACAAGAGATCCTGAAGGAAGCACTAAACATGGAAAGGAACAACAGGTACCAGACACTGCAAAAACATGCCAAAATGTAAAGTCCATCAATGCTAGGAAGAAACTTCATCAACTAAGGAGCAAAATAAGCAGTTAATATCACAATGACAGGATCAAGTTCACATATAACAATATTAACCTTAAATGTAAATGGACTAAATGGTCCAATTAAAAGACACAGACTGCCAAATTGGATAAAGAGTCAAGACCCATCAGTTTGCTGTATTCAAGAGACTCATCTCACATGCAGAGACACACATAGATTCAAAATAAAGGGATGGAGGAAGATCTACCAAGCAAATGGAAAACAAAAAAAAAGCAGGGGTTGCAATCCTAGTCTCTGTTAAACAGACTTTAAACCATCAAAGATCAAAAGAGACAAAGAAGGCCATTACATAATGGTAAAGGGATCAATTCATCAGGAAGACCTAACTATCCTAAATATATATGCACCCAATACAGGAGCACCCAGATTAATAAAGCATGTCCTTAGAGACTTACAAAGAGACTTAGACTCCCATACAATAATAATGGGAGACTGTAACACCCCACTGTCAAGATTAGACAGATCAACAAGACAGAAAGTTAACAAGGATATCCAGGAATTGAACTAAACTCTGCACCAAGCAGACCTGTACCAAAAGGACCTAATAGACATCTACAGAACTCTCCACCCAAAAGCAACAGAATATACATTCTTCTCAGCACTACATCGCACTTAGTCCAAAACTGACCACATAGTTGAAAGTAAAGCACTCCTCAGCAAATGTAAAAGAACAGAAATTATTACAAACTGTCTCTCAGACCACAGTGCAATCAAACTAGAACTCAGGACTAAGAAACTCAATCAAAACTGCTCAACTACATGGAAACTGAACAACCTGCTCCTGAATGGCTACTGGGTACATAACGAAATGAAGGCAGAAATAAAGATGTTCTTTGAAACCAATGAGAACAAAGATACAACATACCAGAATCTCTGGGACACATTTAAAGCAGTGTGTAGAGGGAAATTTATAGCACTAAATGCTCACAAGAGAAAGCAGGAAAGATCTAAAATTGACACCCTAACATCACAATTAAAAGAACTAGAGAAGCAAGAGCAAACACATTCAAAAGCCAGCAGAAGGCAAGAAATAACAAAGATCAGAGCAGAACTGAAGGAGATAGAGACACACAAAACCCTCCAAAAAATCAATGAATCCAGGAGCTGGTTTTTTGAAAAGATCAACAAAATTGATAGACCGATAATAAGACTAATAAAGAAGAAAAGAGAGAGAAATCAAATAGACACAATAAAAAAATGATAAAGGGGATATCACCACCGACCCCACAGAAATACAAACTACCATCAGAGAATACTATAAACATTTCTACGCAAATAAACTAGAAAACCTAGAAGAAATGGATAATTTCCTGGACACTTACACTCTCCCAAGACTAAACCAGGAAGAAGTTGAATCCCTGAATAGACCAATAGCAGGAACTGAAATTGAGGCAATAATTAATAGCCTACCAACCAAAAAAAGTCCAGGACCAGACAAATTCACAGCCGAATTCTACCAGAGGTACAAGGAGGGGTTGGTACCATTCCTTCTGAAACTATTCCAATCAGTAGAAAAAGAGGGAATCCTCCCTAACTCATTTTACGAGGACAACATGATCCTGATACCAAAGCCTGGCAGAGATACAACAAAAAAAGAGAATTTTAGACCACTATCCCTGATGAACATCGATGCAAAAATCCTCAATAAAATACTGGCAAATCGAATCCAGCAGAACATCAAAAAGCTTATCCACCATGATCAAGTGGGCTTCATCCCTGGGATGCAAGGCTGGTTCTACATATGCAAATCAATAAACATAATCCAGCATATAAACAGAACCAAAGACAAAAACCACATGATTATCTCAATAGATGCAGAAAAGGCCTTTGACAAATTCAACAGCCCTTCATGCTAAAAACACTCAATAAATTCGGTATTGATGAAATGTATCTCAAAATAATAAGAGCTATTTATGACAAACCCACAGCCAATATCATACTGAATGGGCAAAAACTGGAAGCATTCCCTTTGAAAACTGGCACAAGACAGGGATGCCCTCTCTCACCACTCCTATTCAACATAGTGTTGGAAGTTCTGCCTAGGGCAATCAGGCAAGAGAAAGAAATCAAGGGTATTCAGTTAGGAAAAGAAGTCAAATTGTCCCTGTTTGCAGATGACATGATTGTATATTTAGAAAGCCCCATGGTCTCAGCCCAAAATCTCCTTAAGCTGATAAGCAACTTCAGCAAAGTCTCAGGATACAAAATCAATGTGCAAAAATCACAAGCATTCTTATACACCAATAACAGACAAACAGAGAGTCAAATCATGAATGAACTTCCATTCACAATAGCTTCAAAGAGAATAAGGAATCCAACTTACAAGGGATGTGAAGGACCTCTTCAAGGAGAACTACAAACCACTGTTCAGTGAAATAAAGGAGGACAAAGAAATGCAAGAACATACCATGCTCATGGATAGGAAGAATCAATATTGTGAAAATGGCCATACTGCCCAAGGTAATTTATAGATTCAATGCCATCCCCATTAAGCTACCAATGACTTTCTTTACAGAATTGGAAAAAACTGCTTTAAAGTTCATATGGAACCAAAAAAGACCCCACATTGCCAAGACAATCCTAAGCCAAAAGAACAAAGCTGGAGGCATCATGCTACCTGACTTCCAACTATACTACAAGGCTACAGTAACCAAAACAGCATGGTGCTGGTACCAAAACAGATATATAGACCAATGGAACAGAATAGAGCCCTCAGAAATAATACCACACATCTACAGCCATTAATCTTTGACAAACCTGAGAAAAACAAGAAATGGGGAAAGGATTCCCTATTTAATAAATGGTGCTGGGAAAATTGGCTAGCCATAAGTAGAAAGCTGAAACTGGATCCTTTCCTTACTCCTTATATGAAAATTAATTCAAGATGGATTAGAGACTTAAATGTTAGACCTAAAACCATAAAAACCTTAGAAGAAAACCAAGGTAATACCATTCAGGATATAGGCATGGGAAAGGACTTCATATCTAAAACACCAAAAGCAACAGCAACAAAAGTCAAAATTGACAAATGGGATCTAATTAAACTAAAGAGCTTCTGCCCAGCGAAAGAAACTACCATCAGAGTGAACAGGCAACCTACAGAATGGGAGAAAATTTTTGCAATCTACTCATCTGACAAAGGGCTAATATCCAGAGCCTACTAAGAACTCAAACAAATTTACAAGAAAAAAACAAAAAATCCCATCAAAAAGTGGGCAAAGGATATGAACAGACACTTCTCAAAAGAAGACATTCATACAACCAACAGACACATGAAAAAATGCTCATCATCACTCGCCATCAGAGAATTGCAAATCAAAACCACAATGAGATGCCATCTCACACCAGTTAGAATAGGAATCTTTAAAAAGTCAGGAAACAACAGGTGCTGGAGAGGATGTGGAGAAATAGAAACACTTTTACACTGTTGGTGGAACTGTAAACTAGTTCAACCACTGTGGAAAACAGTGTGGCGATTCCTCAAGGATCTAGAACTAGAAATACCATTTGACCCAGCCATCCCATTACTTGGTATATACCCAAAGGATTATAAGTCGTGTTGCTATAAAGACACAGGCACACGTATGTTTATTGCGGCACTATTCACAATAGCAAAGACTTGGAATCAACCCAAATGTCCATCAGTGACAGACTGGATTAAGAAAATGTGGCACATATACACCATGGAATACTATGCAGCTATGAAAAAGGATGAGTTTGTGGCCTTTGTAGGGACATGGATGCAGCTGGAAACCATCATTCTCAGCAAACTATTGCAAGAGCAGAAAACCAAATACTGCATGTTCTCACTCATAGGTGGAAACTGAACAATGAGATCACTTGGACACAGGAAGGGGAACATCACACACCAGGTCCTATTGTGGGGTGGGGGTAGGGAAAGGGACGGCATTAGCAGATATACCTAATGTAAATGACCTAATGTAAATGACCTAATTAGGAGATATACCTAATGTTAATGGGCACAGCACACCAACATGGCACACGTATACATATGTAATAAACCTGCACATTGTGCACATGTACCCTAGAACTTAAAGTATAATTAAAAAAAAAAAAAAGAAAGACACACAGAAGTTAAGTGACACAGTATAAATCATGGAGATAATGAATGACCATACTAGAGCAAAACTCCCGTTCTTCTATTGTGCAAACTGGTACTCTTTCTTTGAGTCCACTTAAAGGTGATACGTAAATACTTTGCATACATCTTTCAGCAAATTTACACTCTTTAATTCATATCCAGCAGAAAACATTATTTTTTCCTAGGATTTTCTTTGGAATTGACATGGCATTTTTCCAGTTTTATTCTTGCCTTGCCTAAGAATGCCTCTGAGATAAGTGACCATAGGCTTACTTACTTAAAAGGTGTTTAAAACAGCAGAGCCTTTCAAATAATTTTAATGATTTTAAAAGGTGGTATGGAAAGCATTTTTATTTTAACATTTTAGAAGGCATTTCCAGAATACAGTTGGTTTAAGGAAACTCTGGAATATGTTAAATGATGAAATGTGTTGTGATAATAAAGCAAATACATCAGCTTAAAAAAAAAAAAAGAATTCAGCAAATTTTCCAGATACAAGATTAATGTATGCAAATCAGCAGCTCTTCTATACACCAACAGCTACCAAGCAGAGAATCAAATCAAGAACTCAACCTCTTTTACAATAACTGAAAAAAAATGAAATACTTAGGAATATATCTAATGAAGGAGGTAAAAGACCTCTATAAGGAAAACTACAAAACAATGGGAAAGAAATCATAGATGGCACAAACAAATGGAAACACATCCCATGCTCATGGATGAGCAGAATCAATATTGTGAAAATGACCATAGTACCAAAAGCAATCTACAAATTCAACACAATCCCCATCAGGATACCTCCAATCATTCTTCACAGAATTAGAAAAAACAATTCTAAAGCTCATATGGAACCAAAAAAGAGCCTGCATAGCCAAAGCAAGACTAAGCAAAAAGAACAAATCTGGTGCATCACACTACCTGATTTCAAACTTTACTATAAGGCCATAGTCACCAAAACAGCATGGTACTGGTACAAAAATAGGCACATAGAACAATGGAACAGAATAGAGAACCCAAAAATAAACCCAAATACTTACAGCCAACTGATCTTTGACAAAGCAAACAAAAACATAAACTGGGGAAAGGACATTCTTTTCAGCAAATGGTGCTGGGATAATTGGCTAGCCACATGTAAGAGAATAAAACTGGATCCTCATCTCTCACCTTATATAAAAATCAACTCAAGATGGATTAAGGACTTAAAGTGAAGACTTGAAACTGTAAAAATTCTAGAAGATAACACTGGAAAATTCCTTCTAGACATTGGCTTAGGCAAGGATTTCATGATGAAGAACCCGAAAGCAAATGCAATAAAAACAAAGATAAATAGCTGGGACCTAATTAAATTAAAGAGCTTTTGTACAGCAAAAGGAACAGTCAGCAGAGTAAACATACAACCCACAGAGTGGGAGAAAATCTTCTCAATCTATACATCTGGCAAAGAACTAATATCCAGAATCTACAACCAACTCAAACAAATCAGCAAGATAAAAGTTAACAATCCCATCAAAAAATGGGCTAAGGACATGCATAGACAATTCTCAAAACAAAATATACAAATGACCAACAAACATATGAAAAAATGCTCAACATCACTAATGATTAGTGAAATGCAAATCAAAATCACAATGCGATACCACCTTACTCCTGAAAGAATGGCCATAATAAAGTAAAAAAAAAAAAACAAACAGTCGATGTTGGCGTGGATATAGTGAACATGGAAGACTTCTACACTGCTGATGGGCATGTAAACTACTACAACCACTGTGGAAAATGGTGTGGAGATTCCTTAAAGAACTAAAAGTAGAATAACCATTTGATCTAGCAATCCCACTACTGGGTATCTACCCAGAGGAAAAGTAGTCATTATATGAAAAAGATACCTGCATACACATGTATATAGTAGCACAATTCACAATAGCAAAAATGTAGAACCAAACCAAATGCCCATCAATCAACGTGTGGGTAAACTGTGGTATATATACACAAAGGAATACTACGCAGCCATAAAAATGAATGAATTAACAGCATTTGCAGTGACCTGGGTAAGATTGGAGACTATTATTCTAAATGAAGTAACTCAAGAGTGGAAAACCAAATATTGTATGTTCTCATTGATATGTGGGAGCTAAGCTGTGAGGATGCAAAGGCATAAGAATGATACAATGGACTTTGGTGACTTGGGGGGAACAGTGGGAGGGGAGCGACGGATACAAGAATGTAAATATGGTGCAGTGTATACTGCTCGGGTGATGGTTGCACCAAAATCTCACAAATCACCACAAAAGAACTTACTCATGTAACCAAATATGACCTGTACCCCAATAACTTATGGAAAAATAAAAAAATTAATAAAATAAAATTAACATAAATTCAAAAAAATAAACCTAACTAATTATTTATAGAGGTGAAAAAAGGAACCCATTTAAATAATTGACAATGCTGGATTGGTTAAATAAACAATAATCTATACAATAGAACCTTATGTTATCATTAAAAATACTGGTTTTTTGTTTGTTTGAGAAAGTGTCTCACTTGTTGCCCAGGCTGGAGTACAGTGGCATGATCTCAGCTCACTGCAACCTCCACATCCCAGGTTCAAGTGGTACTCCTGAGTAGTTGGGATCACAGGCATGCACCACCATGTCCAGCCAATTTTTGTATTTTTTGTAGAGACAGGGTTTTACCATGTTGTCCAGGCTGGTCTCCAACTCCTGACCTCAAGTGATCCACCTGCCTCAGGCTCCCAAAGTGCTGGCATTATAGGTGTGAGCCACCACACCTGGCCAAAATATCTATATATACTGTTTTAAAAGAAGCAGGTTACCAAATGGCCTTTTTGGTACTATTTTTCTAAATCATGTGTTGTATGTGTGCATGTACATAGACCCCCATGTCTCTCTCATTCTCTAGTCCCTTCCCTGCTTCTTTTTTCTTCTTAGCTGAAATCATTCAATTATATAACATATAATAGGATACATTTGCCCAGTCATTTGTTCAATTTCTGTCTCCTCCGAGAAGACAAAAAGCCTATTGTGCATAAAACATGTTTCTAGGCCCTGAGTATCAAACACCAAACCAAAATCTAAAATACATCCCTGTCTGCCTGAGGCTTAATTTTCAGTGGGAGAAGAGTGTAAACAGACAACCGAATGAGCAAATCTGCCATATCATATATAACCTCCTTCCAGATTTTATCATCTTACATGTGCTTTAATGAAAAGAGCAACACAGCAAAACAGAAAAGTCCAAGGATGAAGCACAGTGAGAGGAATGGGGAGCCCCTTTTTTAAGTAGGTGCTGAGGGAGGATTTCGCAGCTGCTGTTTGAATAGAAACTTGAACGAAGTGAAGGAGCAAGTCAAGCAGGTATCTGGGGGAACAGATTTCCAGGCAGAGGGAACTGTAAGTCCAAGAGTGTTTACAGAAATGGGAAAGACTGTGAGAAGATGGAGCACTAGGGGGCTGGAATCAAGATTTCAGTGTGGCCATTTTAAAGTTGAGATGCCTTCGTCAAAATGAAAGTGTCAACTGGTGTCTAACAGGCTGGTTAATCAGAAGGGATTCTCAATGAATCAAAACTGATACCACTTATAAACAAACAGTAAGGCCATATTGGAGCCTACCAGGAATGCCTATTAGATGTCCAAGTGGAGATATGTAATTCTGGAGTTCCGGGGAGAAATTTATATCAGGGCTGGAGATAAAATGTGGGGATTATCCACATACAGGTGGTAATTTAAGGCATGGGACTGATGAGATCACTAAGCAAGTTGGTATAGAGAACAAGAAGTGAAAAGGTTGAGCACTGGGCCAATCTTAGGGTTGGGGAGAGGAAGAACCTGCAAAAGTGAGAAGTGGTGGTGGAGACAGGAGTAAAACCAAGAGAGGATGGTGTGCTGGGAACCAAAAGAAGAATGTGTTTCAAAGAAAGTGGGATAGATGTCAAGTGCTCCTGCAGGATTAAGAAGAGCACTGAGGACTGACCACTGGATTTGGACATGGGGAGGTCACTGGCCTGGACAAAAGCAGTTTTAGTGGAGGGGCAGGAATGCAAGCCTGCGTGGAGTGTGTTCAAGGCACAACAGGAGCCAGGGAGTCTAGACAACTTTGAAGACTGTGTGCTAAAAAGGAGAGCAGAGAAACAGGGCTGCCGTGAGAGAAGGAGAGAAGGATGTGGGGGCCACAAAGAGTTGTTCATTGTTTGTTTCTTGGTTCTGGATGGGAGAGATTACAGTATATTTGCTTACGGATAGAAATTGTTTGGCATGGGGGAACCACTGATTAGTAGCTAATTGCAGAATGAATCTCTGAGTAGGTAAAAGAAAATAAAATCAAGTGCAGAATAAACAGTAGGAACACGGTCAGTTCATCCCTTGTACCAGGAGGGAAGGCAGGGTATATAGACACAGATGTGGGGTTGGTAGACCGGTGGGGGAGAATGTGAAAGTTGTTTTTTTACTGATTCAGTTTGTTCAGTGAAATACAAAGCTAGACCATTATAGCTGGAAGGAGCTATGTCAAGGTGTTAAAAGTGGCTCTCTCTGATAAGTGGAATTATGGGCATTTTTTTTTGCTTTTATATTTTAAATTTCTCTCTAATATCATACATCTTTTCTTAATGATAGGCAGCATCTTTAAGAGACCTCCTTTTCTGCTACTCATAAGGGTGAACCTAATCTGCCACTTACCGGTTGTATGTCTTTGAACTACTTACATTTTTTTTAACTTTTCAAAATTTAAAATTTTTATTTTTAAATGGGCAAACAGTTGTACATATTCATGGAGTACACAGTGATGCTTCAATACATATAATGTAGAGTGATCAGATCAGGGTACATAACATATTTGTAATCTCAAAGTTGCTTATTTTGGGGGGTGGTCTTGCTTTCTTATTTGTAAATGGGGATGATAATGTCTGTGCTATTTAGTCCACTGGTCTGGAAGAATCTTAAATGAGAAAACGTATATAAAAATAACTTGAAAGGAACCAGTATGGCATGGATAGAAAATGTTCCTATTGTGGTTATTTCTGGTTTCTGTAGGGAAGTAGGAGGCAGGGGAGGGATCTAAGAATAGTCTGGAATCATCAACTCATTCCTTACAAGCTACTCCATAGCAAACTACTGAAGAGCAAAAACTACTTTTCTGATTCAGATAGTGCCGCATCCTTTAATCAAACTTCTGACTAATGTTAAAAGCTTTGTGTTCGGCCTTGGAAAACAAAACACAAAACATGTTTCCTTTGCTTTTACATTGAGTTAACTTTATTATTTGACACTCTAAGTTAAAATGTTTCCTACTGAGCCAGGTTTTTCTTTCTGGCTTTAGATACATTAATTTTGAACATTTACCCACATTTTTGCATTTGCATTCAAAACCAGCCAGAGAATATATAGCCGTGATTATTCTTTTGTTATTTTTTCAAATTACTGTGATTGCATTGTTAGATATGCTTCAGCACATGGGCCCTGCTGGCCTGTCATCATTAGACAAATTCATAGAAATCTACCAAATAAAAAATCACAAGATAAAGATAAAACCACTTATTTAAGGCACTTTGTATGAATTAAGTAATGATAGTGGAGTCACATAACTCTTCCTAAAGTATAATTCTGAACTGCTTTTGTATTTCTTGGCATTTGAATATTTCATTGTCAGACTTAAGATTATAAAATAAAGACAATACTGAGCTTTTGCTGTTCTGCAATGTGTATACTATTGAAGATAAATGCTTGTTAACTTTTGCTTTCAATTTATTTACAGCCCCCCCGCCCTTTTATGGTAAGACAGTATAACCCCAGCATTAAAGAACATTTTGAAAAATGAGAAAAACACGACCACTGCATCATCTGAATATAATTATTTTCCCTTTTGTGTGTTCCTGGTCTACTTTTGTCTTTTTATGTACATAGCTTTACATGGTTTCAATTGCAGTATGCGTACAATTTTGAATATAAATTTAGGGTTTCATTTAAAAGAGAATTTTTTCAGGCTACAGCATAATTTTACGTTTCTACCTTTTTTCAAAACTTGACTGTGTCAAACAAAGCCTGAGATCAGGAGACCTTGTTAAGACATCTGAAACAACTTCGATGATCTCACTGCTCTGTGCTCCTTCAGGACTGCAGAAATAATTGATCACCTTGGGTACCTAACAAACCCTTCACAGGCCTGCAGTGATTTCATTCTGAAGGGGCCCCAGACTTGGAATAATCTTCCATAGAATCATCAGGGATCAAAGGACTCTTCTTTCAGAACGAGAAATGCCTCTTAGAGGGTGGGTCAGGGACAGGATCTGATGGGTGTCTCTCGTGTCTTCTCAGATGGTCCTTAATTAAAATTTTGAGTACTTTTTGGTTTTCATCTTGGTGAAAATCCTATGATCTACACTGTTTCAGGATAATTACAACAATGAAACTTATTTCATAATTGTTGCTTATTTCCTGTACCATTATGTTTCCAGTTTGTGGTAGGTTGATCACAAACGTGGCCCCAATTTTCCCTGCTTCTTGTATCCATACCCTTTGCAGCATGAGTTTGCAACTATTCCCCATGTGGAATCTGGGCTGGCCTGTGTTATGCTTTGGCCAGTGGAATGCAGTAGAAGTCATGGAGGATCAGTTCTGAGTTTAGAATTTAAGAGATTGTGCCCACATCCTCTCTCCTTGGTGGAACACTATCTAGCTGCCATGTCCACTAGAGTGTGTTAGCCTGTGGGAGAATCATGTGGATTAGGAAAAAGTCAACCCAACTGAGGCCCAGACCCCAAACCTGCTGACCACACATGCCCTGGGGGAGCCCAGTCAAATTTAGGTAAGCCCAGTACCGGTAAGCAGAACTGTCTAGCTGAGAAATCATACCTAATTGCTATTTAAGCAAGTAGGTGTTTTTTGTTGTTGTGGTTGTTGCTGTTGTTTAAGACAGAGTCTCACTCTGTCACCCATGCTGGAGTGCAATAGTACAATCTCAGCTCACTGAAACCTCTGCCTCCCAGACTCAAACCATCCTCCTGCCTCAGCCTCCCAAGTAGCTGGGACTACAGGTGTGTACTACTACAGGGTACTACATGCCCCGCTAAATTTTATATTTTTTGTAGAGGCAAGGTTTTGCCATGTTGCCCAGGCTGGTCTTGAACTTCTGGGCTCAAGTGATCTGCCTACCTCGGCCTCTCAAAATGTGGCTATTACAGGTGTGAACCACTGCGCTCAGCCTACATTGTTTTTAAAAACTATTTATTCATTTTCCATTTTTTGTTAATGAAACACATTTAATGCATATGCCCTTTGACCCAGCAATGCCACATCTAGATTTTACAAATATGTATACATTACATATGTGACATGACAAAGTACAATGACTTTGGTGCACTGTTTATGATAGCAAAATACTAGAAACAGTCAAAAGTGGTTAAATAGGTTATGTGCATTTATTTATTTGTTTCTATTTATTTGTACAAATTTATGGGGTACAATTCTAATTTTGGTTATATGGATATATTGCGTAGTGGTAAAGTCAGGGCTTTTAGGGTATCTATCAAACAATGTACATTATACCCATTAATTTCTCATCACCCATCCCCTCCCACCTTCCCACCCTTCTGAGTCTCCATTGTCTATCATTCCACATTCTAAGTTCATGTGTACACATTATGTAGCTCCACTTACAAAAGAGAACATACAGTATTTGTCTTTCTGTGTCTGAGTTGTTTCTCTTAAGATCATGGCCTCCAGTTTCATCCATGTTGCTGCAAACAAAATAAAACAAACAATCTCATTTTTTTTATGGCTGAGTAGTATTCCATCCTGTAGACATACTACATTTTCTTTATCCAATCATCCACTGATGGACACTTAGGTTGATTCCATGACTTTGCTGTTGTAGATAGTGTTGCTATAAACGTGTGCGTTCAGGTGTCTTTTTTAAATATAATAATTTTTTTGGGGTAGATTTTAAGTAGTGGAATTGCTGGATTTTATGGCATTTCTATTTTTAGTTCTTTGAGAAACTTCCATACTGTTTTCCTTAGAGGCTGTACTGATTTACATTCTCACCAACAGTGTAAAGTGTTCTCTTTTCTCTGCATCCTTGTCAACAGTTGTTGTTTTTTGTTAAGTGACTAAGTAGTTGGGTGATTTACTGTACAGCAGTATTTTGGAAATACATATTAATAAAAGGTTCTAACACATTTTGGACAATTATTTTTTTCCTCTTGGGTTCCTACTGTTGCAAAATTGAGGTGAGGGGGCCATAGAGAGAGAACATGCCTTACTCCCATTACCACTACTTATATTCCATGAGAGGCCTAAGATTTTTTGAGGCTGTAGTTTGAATGAGGAGGACTTCTAACTGCCCCTGCCCTTGAATTCTTGAGCTCAGACAGTCGACCTTAGAGCTCTCATGCTGCTTTCTTAAATAAGATTAGTGTGAGGTAGGAATACCTTTATTTTATTTTTTTCCCCCTTTTAATCCAATCTATCAAACCTGTAATGTATTCTCAACAGATTTTCAGGTGAGCAGGATACCAGGAAAGATAAATGAAAAGTTGAGTGGTATTGTTAAAGGAGAAACGGTCTCTACAGCTGTAAGGTAACATCTAATTAACCTCAGATTCAGGCCAGGACTCAGATAATAGAAGTACTCAATTCAAAAGGAACTCACAAACCACCTGAAATGTAAGCAATTCCTCTTTACATAGGAAATATGCTGTTGCTTTTGTTGTTATTTATTTTCATTCTAATTTTAAATTATTTATGATATTTAAAATTCATACCTTTATCTCAGATGTAGCATTTCTTAGTACAGCATGTATGTAACTACATAATTCATCATATAAAATTATGTTGTTGTATGGGCGTAGGTATCTCATAGACCAAGAGAGTCCCCAGAAATAGCAACAATTCTTCAACGACCAGGCCCAGTATCAGCTAGTCTTGGTCCTGTATGTGACACTGAGTTCCCGATTTCTTAATTAATGTGCTCTGATGAGGAAGTTGATTGAGTTATTTCAGGAAAAGAAAGAGGTGAACTAAATCTGTCCTTCTTTCATATTTAAACATTCATTTTATACATTTCATTGTAAATAAACATGTATACATATACACACACAACTAGTTTTAGAAATTATCAAAATACAGAAAGATGGAAGAGATCTATTCCCTCATAATCCTATCACCCCGAAACAATCACTATGAACAGCTTGGAATATTTATTTCCAGTGTTTAAAATTTTTTCCTATACCTAATTGGAACTGCAAATACATAAACAGAAGACACTCATATAAAACCTAAGTGAGAGACTGGGCATGGTGGCTCTCACCTGTAATCCCAGAACTTTGGGAGGCTGAGGAGGGCAGATCACCTGAGGTCAGAAGTTTGAGACCAGCGTGGGAAACATGGTGAAACCCCGTCTCTACTAAAACAATACAAAAATTAGCTAGCGTGGTGGTGTGCGCCTGTAATCCCAGCTACTTGGGAGGCTGAGGCAGGAGAATCGCTTGAACTCAGGAGGTGGGAGTTGCAGTGAGCCATGATCACAGCATTGCACTCCAGCCTGAGCGACAAGAGTGAAACTTCATCTCCAAAAACAAAACGAAACAAAACAAAACAACAACAAAAACCTAAGTGAGGATAAGAGCAAAGTCAGAAATTCTTCTGTATTTGGAAGACAAGTGCATAGCTCTCCACCCATTTCCCCCTGTAAAGGCTAAGCACAATGATGGTCACAGGGAGAGTGGTGGTGATAGTGAAGTGAAGTCGTGGACAAACAGGCTTAGCTCAGGACCTGGTAGAGTGCAACATTCACCATTAATCACAACAAAAAGAGCAAATATCAATCTAGTGCTTACTACATGCCGGACACTGTTCTAATGACTTCCTGTATTTTAACTCATTTAATCCTCCCAGAAATCCCACTAGAAGGGGGTATTAGAATTCCCATTTTACATTTGAGGAAATGAGGCACAGAACCATTAAGTAACTTGCTCAAGATTGGAGCTTGGATTAAAATCCACAGTCTGTTTATGGTGTCGTTGCTCTTAAACACCATGTGCTTATTTTATTATTTTCTTTATTATAATTGTCCATCTCACTCCCTTGTGGACTCCAACAGGCACGCTGACCATTTAGAAGGGCCCATTTGGCACAGCTGTGGAGACTTCATCTCACCACTGCAATCATTTATCGACTTAAAAGCATATTCCTTTGAAACTGAAATCTGAGTGTCATCCATCACAATTCATTTGTATTATTGCCCATCCATACATTTTCGTCTTTCCACTTTTCTTTCAGAACACAATAAATTATATTCAAATGGCAGTCAAGGAGGAAACTTTCCTTCCTCATCAACAAAGCTGATCGATGGGCACTGAAGCCCCAGGGAAGCAGCATCTGTTGCAACTCAAGGATCCCGGCTTGAGCTGAGAATGAAATTAACAGGCGCAGAGTGGTTGGCAGCCCAACATTTGTGCAAGTCTGGCACATGCACACATCATTAGCAACTATGCTGGAGAAGAATGATCAAGGAGGTGAGGAGGGGAATGGATCTGATTAAAGGGATGTTCAAGAAAGGAAATTCCGAGCACTTGGGTAAAAGCTTCATAGATAAAAATGAATGAACTCAAGAGCAAAGCAAACAGCCAGGTACATTTGGGATATGCCGACAGACAATCTGGATAATTCTGCCTCTGAAATTTTCAAAACAAAGTCATTTCATGCAGTGAATTCCCCAGAGTGGCTGCCTCCTTCACTTAGGTCCTTTGGCTGTGTCTCCTTCACTAAAATGAAGCCCCCATGAAGGCAAAGATTTTGCTGTCTTGTTCATGGCTCCAATCTTGGCTCCTGGTTGATAATATTAAATTTTCATGGAATAAGTTAATGTATACTTGTGTTGACTCAAGCTAGGCAGATAAGGTCAGAGATATTCAACAGCATTCAGAAGCAATGTGCATGCTGGAAGAATGGCATGGTTCAACTAAAACTGATTGTTTATGAAAGTGTATGGAATCAGCGGTGAAATACTGGCAGAATATCTCTTTGTGTGCCCACCACTACTGTAAGCAATGGAAGAGATACAACAGAAACACGATCATGATCAGCAGCAAACATTTGTCGAGGGCTTGCTGTTGGCCGGTATGTTCTAAGCTCATTACTCTCATTAGCATGTGTAATTCTCTCAGCACCACCTATGGGGTAGGTAGGTACAAGTGTAATCACCCCCACTTGACATACAAGGCAGCTGGTGCCAGGTCGATTTAGCAACTTGCCCAGAGTCCTACAGCTAGTACATGGTAGAGCTGGGATTCCATCTGCTCTGCTGTTTCCTGCCAGTCTCTGTCGTCCTGACCCTCCAGGAATTTACCCTTAATTTAAGGACACAAAAGGGATACATATGAAGAAGAACAATTAAGTCTTAAACTCTGTGGCCCTGGAAACAAAAAAGAGAGGAATAAGTGTAGGCTGGTTTTCAGAGACCTTCTGGAAGGAGGCAGTACTTGCACTGTCTTGAATTTCATCATTAGTTGTATATCCATCTACCCAACCTCCCATCTAGTCATCCTCTCATCCTCCCATATACTCGCCTAACAAACATTTATTAAGCTCCAACTATGGGCCAAGCCCTGAGCACTGAAGTGTGGGTTTTGTGCTGAAATAGTCATATTTCGGTTGCCTGCTCATATAGGGGGTTTTCCTTAGGAAGGACAGATTGGTGCTGTTGATCAAAACTGAAAATGCTCACACCCTGGGTACAGCAATCCCAACGGAATTATCCATGGTGAAATGATCTGTGTTTAAGGTTATTCTCTGCAGTACTGTTTTTGACAACAAAGGATTAGAAATAGCCCACATGTTCATCAAAAGGGAACTGCTTAAATAAAACATGATAGCATACCTAAAGAGATTACTAAGCTGCTGTGACAGGAGTGAAGAAGCTGAGAGGGAGATATCTTAAGACATTTAAGTGAAAAAAGCGAAGAGGGTATGTATAGGATGCCACCATTTGGATAAAGGGCAGGGGGGAATAGAAACATCTTTGGTTGTTTATCTATAAAATATTTCTGGAAAGATACACCAGACACTGATAAGATTTATGGCTTTTGGTGGAGGGAGCAGGTAGTTAAAAGGCAAGAGGAACAGGAGGGGTTTTCACTGAGTGTCCCTTGGTATGTTTTAAATTTTGAACCTTTTTGGTAATGTATTGTCTATATTCCCCTAAAAAACACACAAACACAGTAAAACCAAAACTCATGTGCCCGGACCCCAGTGTTAGTGGTATATCAATGGTGGAGTTCTAGTTTGGTTCCTCAACTCTCCCCAGGCAATTAGAAGGGAATGCTGGGTGCCAGGATGGGTTCCACAGCTGCCTGACTTTCACCTAAGTGACATATTGTTTCTGTCCTTGGCTGAGCCAGGTTCCCTCACAGGGTTCCTCTCCTTTAGCCAGGGAGCTTCTTCCTCCATCTTGTGTTTGCAATTTGGAAGAGGGTGGCCAGCATGGGCCTGACTGAGAGAGTGACATTTGTGCAAAGACTGAAGTAGGTAAGAGCGTGAGCCCTGAGGGCATCTGAGGGAAGGGAATTCCAGAAAGAGGGAATAGCAAGTTCAAGCACTGGAGGCAGACGTGAGTCGGGCCAGGTGGCAAGTGTGCCTAGAATAGAGTAAACAAAAGGGAGAGAAGCAAGAGGCAAAGACAGAGGGAATGCACACTTTGTGTGGGAGTAAGGGAGGTGTGAACTGTGCTGAAATAGTCATACATTTCCTTGGAAATTCCACATCCAGACACTGCAGTTTGTTTGCTCTGCTGTTTGTTGACACTGATGTCCCAGTTCTACTAATTGGCTTACCTGTTGGTTCCTGAGCCCCACTCCCCACCCTGCCCTCAGGTCTGGTGTTGGTGTCCCAACCTCATTCCCTGTCTTGGTAACCAGCTCTGTAGCCTCGTCTCTCCCAGCTGCCACCTGGGAATGGGGACCTGTCGTGGAATCCTGGTCTGGGCTAGAGAGTGCTCCCAGTTCAAACCCTGCGGGGACTACAGGACCATGAAGAGGAGAGACTGGAACAGGGAATCCAGGAGCTCTTCCTTCAGCCCTGGTGCTAAGGCGGTCTTCCTGATGTCTCCCAAACCACACACCTTTACCTCAGGTAACTTTGAACTTGTTGACTTTGCACAAATTACTTCCACATTTCGCTCAGGTGAAACATCCTTGGTGTCCTCAGAGAGGCACTCCCTAACCTTCCGATGTAAAGTAGCTACCTTCTAGCCCAGTCTCTGTCCCCATACCCGCGTAATTTCTTCGCTGTGTATATGGTTTTGTTTATTGTCTCTCTCTCCCCACTGAACGCCGGCTTGAGGAGAGTCAGGGCTTTATCTAGGATCCCAACACCTGCGGGCAGTTTGGCCTCCTGTTACTTGTCTCAGTGAGAGGGTCTGGTTCTAGATTTGGTTTCTCCAAGTCAGTCCTCTGTCTCACTGAAGTGCTAGACTGACCACAGTGGGAATGGAGAGTCCTAGGAAGTTGGATGAGATGTGTGACCACACAGAATGGCATATGGATGGGGTGCTAAGAACACAAAGCTCTAGCCCTGGTCCCCATCCTGAAGCAGAGGTGACAGAGACAAGAAGGTAGCATTCACCAACACTTTGCAGAAAAAAATATAGGTCCTTTCACCTGCTCAAAATTGTACTTCTCTGGTATTATTAGAGCTTTAAAATGAGTGTAAAGTGCTTATTATTTGAAGGGTCATAATTGTCATGAGATGGCAACCCACTTTTATTCTTATTGATTCTTTATTCTTGAGAAGAAGTTTGACACCAGTAGATTTGGGTTCAAATTCTGGCTCTCAAACTTGCTGACTTTGGGCAAATCAAGCCTTTCTGAGTCCATGTTCTTATTTAAGATGTGGATGGGGCAGTGGGAATGAGGGGATAATATCTACCTTCACTATTGACAGGATATAACATGTGGAGTAGAGTCTTTAGTACATAGTAAATGCTCTATGGATGTTCAACATTTTTCTTCTTCCTCAGCCCTCCTCCACACCTGCCATTATGAAAGGTAGTTTTCATGTACTTAGTGGTCTACAAGATTAATACTTGCCTGGAAATTGTGAGGACTATGAAAATAAAGCCTATGATCTTTGAGTTCACTCTCATTTATTATGTTCTTTGATGTTCAATGTCCTGGTCACAGTTTTAACATCCATAAGAGTGCATCAATTAATATTTTTCTTGTATAGGAGTCACACTATAATTCAGCCCATTTCTTCACCAATGCACAGGTGTGTTAGTCAAAGTCTAGGCTCAGCTGCTGTAACAAAAATACTCCCAAACACAGTAGCTTAGTAATAGGAGCTTATGTCTTCTTACATAATAATCTGGGGAAAGCTGGCTGGGCAGAATTTGTGGCTCTGATCTAGAAGGATATCCAGAGGCCCAGGTTCCTTCTTTCTTGTTGCTCCACTATTCCCTAGGTTGACACTTCTGTCCACACTACCCAAAGGAGAGCAACACCAGTATATCCACATTGTAGTGTGAGGGGAGAGAGAGTAAGTCCAAAGCTTATCCTTTCCTTTTAAAGAAGTTGCATCAGCTGGGCATGGTGGCTCATGCATGTAATCCCAGCACTTTGGGAGGCCGAGGCAGGCGGATCATCTGAGGTTGGGAGTTCAAGACCAGCCTGACCAACATGGAGAAACCCTGTCTCTACTAAAAACACAAAAAAGTAACCTGGTGTGATGGTGCATGCCTGTAATCCCAGCTATTAGGAAGGCTGAGGCAGGAGAATCGCTTGAACCCGGGAGGCAGAGGTTGCGGTGAGCCGAGATTATGCCATTGCACTCCAGCCTGGGCAACAAGAGCAAAACTCCGTCTCAAAAAAAAAAAAAGAAGTTGCATTAACTGCTTCTACTTCTAATCTTTTGGTACAAACTTAGTCATGTGACTGCGCCTGGCTCCAGGGGCATTTGCAAAATTTTATCTTTAACTGAGTGGCCATAGGCTCTGTGAAAACTTAGTAACTGGAGGTCTATCACTAAAAGGAAGAAGAGGACCAAAGATATGGGCGGCGGGGGGGTGGGGACAGTAGACTTCTTAACACTCTTGGTCTGAATGGAATCAGATGAGGGTATGTCCGTCTGGCTTGGGGCAAGCCAATGGCCACTAGAGAAAAGCAACTGCTGACAGATGCCCAGAGCTTCCTCTGAGCCTGCAGGTGGTGGGTTTTGAGTAAATAGTGAGTACATACTTTTTTCCCCTACCATTAAAAAAGATGGATGTCATCCAACAAAACCAAGGATAAACAGTATCATGCCCATATTGTATTTTTAATTGTTTCATACATTTGTATCCATCTAATAATTCCATAATTGGATCCAGGTTGCTTTAGAACTCAGTTGAAGTTTGTCTGAAACTCAGAAACAAGATGTTGCAGCTCAGGAGGTCCTTGTGACCCTCGGCCATCTTTAGGGTCAGCGCAGAAACTGAAAGCTGATGCGGATCATGTGCTCCTTTGATGGTGTCTGTGGTTGCATGGAAAGTTGTACAGTCACAGGCGAAGCATCTGCACCAGGGTGCCAGGCCTTAGGCTTCCTAATTCCAGCTCTCACATTGATAAACTCTAACTTCAATTACCTCAGCATTCATGCTTCCAATTCCATTTCCATTATTAAGGCCAGAAGGAGCAGGGTGCCACAGTATTTGGGGGAAAGAATAACTTTTAACAATCGTGAAGTTCTCTGCAAATGTCAACTACAGCTGCATGGTGCTAGGATCTTCAGGATCCTCGGACTGAGTTGAAACACACACAGTAGAGAGCACACTTCGCTCCTGCTTGTATTCTTATTTCAGTTTAGGAAACAACGGTATAGCCATTCTCTCCTTTGAGCCTCCATTTGAGGTGGATAATTATTGTATTATTATTATTATTTTCATTTTACAGATGAAAAAACTGAGATGCAAGGAGATTGTGGGTATGATTTGAGGACATATCAGTGATAGGTGGTTCTCTGCTGTCTCTGATTCCATGATATTGAGATCAATTTTTTTTTTTGAGACAGAGTTTCACTCTTGTTGCCCAGTCTGGAGTGCAATGGCGTGATCTCGGCTCACCACAACCTCCGCCTCCTGGGTTCAAGCGATTCTCCTGCCTCAGCCTCCCGAGTAGCCAGGATTACAGGCATGTGCCACCGTGCCCGGCTAATTTTGTATTTTTAGTAGAGACTAGGTTTCTCCATGGTCAGGCTGGTCTTGCACTCCCAACTCCAGGTGATCTGCCCGTCTTGGTCTCCTAAAGTGCTTGGATTACAGGCGTGAGCCACCGCACCTGGCAAGATCGATTTAAAAAATTATATCAGGACATATCTGTGAAATGAATGGGTAGTACTGGAAAAAAAAAAAAAAACAGTCATGTGAGAACACTGTAGACTCTGTCCTAGTAAAGAGAACTCCTGTGGTCACCTCAGTTAACTTTCCACCCACTCCTGCTTTGGGTATCAAGGTAGGAAATGGTATCAGTGCTATGCAACAGGTAGTCTTTTGGGAACATCTCATGTGTTTTGGCCGCACTCCGGTTGATAAAACTGGTTCACACAAATCAACAGGCCTGTGAGCTGAAGGAAGATGGGACTTAGTCATATTTCTCTTTGCAGGTACTTCTAAAATTCTGTGGGATGAATGCTCTTGTTTGGTCCTCAGGACAGCTCAGAAAAATAAGCATTCCATGACATTTCCATGGAATAGGCCCAGAGATGGAGGCTGGAGGAGGCCAGGTCATAGGCTGGGTGTCACAGAGCTAAGACACCGCATGGCTGGGACTGGACAGTGGCTCCCTGTTCTCCTATCTCAGTGCGTCTCTCGCCCCTCACCCTGCTCAGCGCTCCAGCTGCCTTGTCTCTGAACCCAAAGCCCTCACTTGTATGCCCTCTGAAGCCTCCTGTGATTATCCATTTTCTCTCAGAAGAAGCTGAAGTCTTTTCCTCAGGGAATAAATTCAGAACTTGACACAATTGGTCTGCTTCTTGCTTTCAATAAACGTGGAAATGCATCCATTAAAATACACAGTTCCTGCTCTTGAAAATACAACTGTGTTTTCCTCCCCTTCATCCTTGCTACAGAGATTTGATCACAGGTCTTTTTTATCACTTGGTTTTTCTAACAAATGAACAGAATCAGTAGAACTATCTTCAGAGTCCCTGAGGCCTCCTCTTGTCCTCTGTCCCAGAAACCCAAGTCTCATTTTCCACAGCCTAGTCTCTTTTTCCACAGTTAAACTGAGATAAATTCCAAAATTCTCTGCAGATCCTATTTTGATCTCCATTGACTCTAAGATTCACCACCGCACTCTTTGCCCCTCAAATTGGACCCTCTTTTTAAAAAATTAAATAGATTAATTAATTCGTCAATTTATTCAGAGACAGGGTCTTGGCCTGTCACCCAGGCTGGAGTGAAATGGCATAATCATAGCTCATTGTAGTCTAGACCTTCTGGCCTCAAGCAGTCTTCCTGACTCAGCCTCCCAAAGTGCAGGGATTATAGGTGTGAGCCCCTGTACCTAGCCTAATTCACTCTTTTGATAAATGGCACCATTTATAAGTAAAAATCCCAGGCACTAACTCCCTACCCCTCATGGCAGGTGAATTGTAGAATGACCCCAATGATTCCTGGTGCTACCTTCTGATGTAATCCCTCTCTTTGAGTGTGGGCAGGATGTGGGGGATGTAGAATTGGCTTTTTTTTTTTTTTTTTTTTCTGAGGCAGGGTCTCACTTTGTCATCCAGGTTGAAGTGCAGTGGCGTGATCTCAGCTCACTGCAGCCTTGACCTCCCAGGTTCAAGCGATCCTCTCACCTCAGCCCCGCTAGTAGCTAGGACTACAGATGCACACAACCACACCTGGCTTTTTTTTTTTTTTTTTTTATGTAGAGATAGAGTTTTGCCACATTGCCCAGACTGGTCTCGAACTCCTGAGATCAAGTGATCCACCTGCCTCGGCCTCCCAAAGTGCTGGGATTGCAGGCCTGAGCCACCACACCTGGCCTGGAATTTGCTTTTAACCAATAGAATATGGCAAAGGTGATGGGACATCACTGCTGTGGTTAGGGTACATACAATTGCAAGTCCTATTTTGTTAAAAGACTTAGTCTTTCATTGATTTTGATAGTTTGTGAGTCTGGGTTGGGAAATGGGTCCCTTGCTGTCTTCTCCAATCCTTAATCTCCTCCAAGCAGACCCCTGCTGCCGTGCAAATCCGCTCATGCACATACATGCATCAGACATGCTTGAGGCCTGGGCTCAAACTGGCTTCACCTGTTTTGTGTGTTTAACTGCTGGAGCTCTGCAGGCAGGACTGGGTTTTGTCTTTCTCTGTATGCCAGCAGTGTTGTTTGTGCATGGTGGGAGTGTGATGAACACCCTGTGGATGGACGACCTGCCCAGCATTCCCCGAGGAAGTGGACTGAAGGATGCCCACAGCAGCTGGGTCTTACCAGCAAGAGTGTCATCTGTAACCATAACTACCCTTTGATAAGAAAACGAGAGCAGGACCATCTGTAGGCCATCTGGGAGACCCAGCTCTGGTGACTGGGTCCTGGCACGTGTATTTGCTTTGGCTGCCCCCTTTTTCTCTAGAAAGCAGGGACTTTGCATCCCCAGAGTCCAGCACAAGCAGGACCTCAATCAGTGTAAGGTTGAATGGGGTTTCCATTGCTATCCAGTGTCTTAGCTTGGATTCTCCTCAAAGCAGATCCTAGGACAAGACTTGGGTGCAGGTTGCTTGTTCAGGATGTGATCCCAAGAAGCAGAAGT
Source organism: Theropithecus gelada (assembly GCF_003255815.1). NCBI lineage: Eukaryota > Metazoa > Chordata > Mammalia > Primates > Cercopithecidae > Theropithecus > Theropithecus gelada. Next base: position 87,536,276 of record NC_037672.1, on the reverse strand, counting down.
AGAGGAAGTGATATTGGGAAGAGAGAAAAGTCCACGAAGTGCATGTTATTGCGTGAGTTACTGCTGTGGGCCAGTGGGCTCAGTCCTGTCAAGGTGTTCCTGGGGAAGGTTGTGCAGCCTCCACAGTCATCCACCAGAACACAGGGAGACTGGGCAAATTCACCGGCTCCATTCCCATTGGTTAAAGGTTGCAAAAATAAAATAAATAAATAAATAAATAAAAACAAAAAAACAAGGTTGCCTCCCTGGAGACTTAATTTGCCACACTTCTGGGTCGTTCCTGACATCAGAGCAGGCTCCGGGATGTGAGGAGCCCTCAGGCAGAGAAGCAGAGAGTGCGACAGGCCAGAGATGGGAAGCTGTCAGCAGGCTGAAGCTAGCTGTCCACCTCTGCCGCAGGTGAATGCGGGTAGATGCAGGTGGACACAGGCAACTCGAAATGTGGTGGGGGTGGGCAGCAAGGGGCTCTGCTACCCCAGCCTCTGGGATTGGGAGGGGAAGGAAGCACAAAATCATTGTTTTTCATTGAAAAATATCTGCTCCTGGAGTCAGTCTCTTTGAGGCAGGCTTGACAATTTATTTTTGGAAGACGCAAGAAAGGTCATTACCTTTAGTTATTAGTTTTAGTAATTATTAATGACACCTCCATTCTCCAAAGAGTTCTGCTTTGGACAAAAAATTGTCACAATACCATTAGACAATAACTGACCACACCCACCCACTCGCATTCCCACTCCCATCACCAAGAGCTTGTTGCACGTGTGTTTTGTGTCCACCTCTGTCCTGAACCAAGAATCTTCGAAGCTGGTCAGGCGCAGTGGCTCATACCTGTAATACCAGCACTTTGGGAGGCCAAGGCAAGTGGATAACTTTAGGTCAGGAGTTCAAGACCAGCCTAGCCAACATGGTGAAACTCTATCTCTACTAAAAATTCAGAAATTATTTGGGCGTGGTGGTATGTGCCTATAATCGCAGCTACTCGGGAGGCTGAAGCAAGAGAATTGCTTGAACCCAGAGGCAGAGGATACAGTGAGCCAAGATTGCACCACTGCACTCCAGCCTGGTCGACAGAGCTAGACTCTGTCTCAAAAAAACTAACAAACAAAAAAAAAAAAAAAAGAAGAAGAAGAAGAATCTTCGGAGTCAATAGGTGACTCTGTGAAGGCTGCAGAAGCTCCCCCAGGGAGCCCTTGGGGGGTGGAGCCCAGTGGCTCACAGCAGCAGCTCACTCATTAATATGCCCTTCATGGACTTTTCTCTTCCCAAATCACTTCCTCTACTCCCTCACTTCTGCTTACTGGGATCACTTCCTGAGCTCGGAATCTTCTAAGTCAATGATATCCAAGACTGCAGGGTCAGGAGCTGGCTTCATCCCTATTTATGTAGGAGAGCGGGACACTCAGAGGGCCAGGGAGGGGCACCCCTTTCCCATTAATTCACTGCAGCCTGCCTCCCTCCCTACCCTAGCGGAGTGCTTGGCTTGTCCACTTGTTTAGCTTTCAGTCCATCCTCATGTCCCAGGTTCCATTCCAAATTCCTCTGGGACTCCCAGGTGTCTCAGACCACTGGTCAGCTGGCGCCTTGACCCTCTCATCTTCTTTCAGCCTGTTTTCCCTAGGGCTGGACCCAGCTTTCTGATCCTTCCTTGACTTACAATGCTAAATATGAAGCACTCACATTTTTGCCAGAAGCCCTCTCCGTGCCCCGCACCCTTGGCTCAGACCTGAGTCCTACACTACATCAGAACTGAGTTCATTGCACCCCTTGGCCTTGAATCTGGGCTGCTGGAAAGGTTTGCTTTCTGCTGCTGCCTCAGTTGCTTTCCTCTCATTTCCATTTCACGCAAGTCCTGGTATTCCCGGTGTGCTCTTCGACAAAGACAGAGTCCGGTGGTAACAAGATTTGGCACAGAGGGTGCTGAAATAAATGAGAAAAACTGAAGGAACAGAAATGATGAGTTCCATGAGATTCATTCTTTCATAAAAGTATGACTGAAATATCGAGCAACACAGTTCCAGAATGACAGGAGGTACTTAATGTTTATGGACTTGCATAGACCAGGAGCAGGCCCAGAAGTCCCAGGGCTTCTGACAACCAGATGGGTGAGAGTAGGGAGGCACCATCCTAATTCATCTCCCACGCAACCGAGAGTGCGGATTCCCCTTGTGACTCAAGAAGGATGGCGTTTGGCCAGGAAAAGTGCATTGCATGTAGTATATCAGCTATATGGCCCTGGAAATAGCAATAGCGTTGGGATGTTTTTTACTCAGGCCTTGAGTTTCCATGAAGCAGGTAATTCTGTCCTCTTTCTGCCCTCTATTCATTCATCCCCCTGCCTGCTCCTCACCTGGCTGCTCACAGGAAGGACACATTCAGCTTTGCTCTAAGTTTTATGGGGCCAGGCATCTGGAAGCAATTCTGTGATAACTCCCTGTTGCTGGGGCTTTGGTGAGGAGTCCAATACTGGGCTGCAGCATTAGAAAGCCTAAGCCTTAAGCCATGTTCTCCTTATTGGCTACATTGTAATAAAGGATATTTTGATCTCATTTTCCAGATACTCATGTCTATCTCTCAATTAGTTCTCAACTCCAGTGGGAACAGGGAGGTTAATTGTTGGACTTCCTCAAAACTCACCATGTCATTCCAACTTCATAGTGTTGGTAAAAGGATTCAATGAGTCTTTAGAACAGGGCTTAGCACTTAGTGAAAGTTCAAAAGAGTTGGCTATTTTTTTATTATTAGTAATAATAACAGTAACTCAGCCCCTCGTTATACCTACACGTTGAGAAAAAAATGAACAATATAAAGTATGTACTTCAAGCATTGGCAAATAACATTTGGGACAAGGGAAGGAGAAAGCATACAGCAAAATGAGAATTGGGAAAAAAAGTGGGCCCTACAGATCAGTCACTCCAAGACCTAAGGAGAGGCACAGACTGCCTCCCTGAAGGAAGGCTCAGGACCTTGCTTCCAGCTGGAGCCCTGGGCTGCTGTGGGCAGTTGGTCAGCTCCTTCCAGTAGCAAATCCTGAAAAGGATCATTCTACCATTGTGTGGCAGGAGTGCCACACCCATTGTCACCTCAAAGGCCAGGAGTGGGGAAGAAGGTAGTGTCTTTTTCTCTTTTTCCATTTCTTGCTCATGCAGGGAAAATGGAGAAAAGGAGAAAGCAGCCCAGAGCCTCCAAACCATGTTAAGTCCAGGTCTTGCTGAGGCCGAGAGAAGGGCCATGAATGCAGATTTCTTCATTTGTTTGTTCAACGTCCTGTTGATGGGAAAGTTCATCTGTTCTCATTATTTATAATTAAAATATTGATGGAGTGGCTACTATGCATCTACCTCAGCTCACTATTTAATTTGGGTGTTAACTTGCCCAGGGAATATCTCTAAGAAAGATGCCAATAACTCATTAGCAGCTTATAAAGGACCCTTTTACTTTTCTTCCAAGCTATTTTAAAATGCAACAGTTGGGAGATTTATCAAGCATTTGTTATTATAAGTAATTACTGGGTGTTTCTTATAACTTGCCTGAGGGTGGCAGCATTTACAGGGGTCTCCCTAATTTTCCAGTGACTCCCCAAATGCATACTATGACTTTCATTTTTATTTTGAAGGAACTCAAAGAAATTTAATAATCCTAGAAGGGCGTGCAAATTGTAGAGAGATAGATATGGAAATGGAAATGTTCCATTTTACATTATTCATAGAGACAGCTAAAGAGCCTTGCTGGCAGCAAACACATTGTCTGGAGTGTCTCTAGCAAGTCTGCACTAGGGGTAGTGGGTGAAGGGGAAGACTTGGTGCCCCGGCCTTTCTAGTGTTCTATTCTCAGGGCATTCCAGCTTCACCTGGTCCCCAGTGATTCAAGATGAAGCAGTATTAAAGGAGAGCCACTTCTTCAATCCCTTCAGTCTCTCTGACCATCTGACTCTTTCTTCTCCTCTGAGCAGATGGTTGGGATTGGGGGGGCTATGATGTTTGGCTCCAATAGCCAAGGGACCTGAGTCTAGGATTGGGTTTGGGGACTAGAGCTCTAGGTGCATGATTGGGTGGGATTGCATGAGAGAGACTCTAAGAAGCCTGGCAGTACTTAGTACTGAACCCCTAGGCACCTCAACACTCCTTCATTTATGGAGATTCTTACCACTCCCCCAAACCTGACTTATTTAACAGGATAACTCTTATTGCTATGCAGGGAATAATTATGGAGAAGGAAGCAAGAATGGAAGCAAAGAGAACTGTTAGAAGGCTACAGACATAATCCAGGGAAGAGAAAGTGACTTGGACCAGGGCAGGTTCTCCACCACTATTAATAGTTTATGTTGGCTAATTCCTTGTTGCGGGGTGCTGTCCTGTGCATTGCACAATGTTTGGCAGCATCCTTGACCTCTATCCGCTAGATGCCAGTAGAACCTCTACCAGATGCCAGTAGAACCCTCCCCATGTGACAATCCAAAATGCCTCCAGATATTGCCAAATGTCCACTGAGATGCAAAATTGTCAAATGGGACTGAGAACAAGTGGACTAGGGTGATAGCAGTTAAGATGTAAGAAGTGATCAGATTCAGGATTTGTTGAGTTTATGCATGAGGGATGTGAGAGGAATCAAGGATGACTTCAAGGTTTTTGGCCTGAGTGAGGGGAAGGATTGAGTTTTCACTGACTGAGATGGGGAAGACCATTGGTGGAACAAGGTTGAGGGCAGGGCAGCCTGGGGTTCATATGAGAGTTCTGGACTGGAGTTCAGTATATGTATCACATTGCTTATGTAATTTCAGAAAAGGCAGGAAGGAGCTAATGGCTAAGTTCATGGAGATATAAATGGTATTTTAATGACAATAGGGAAAGGAAGCATTGCCAAGACTTCTGAGGACCTTGGGGCCACAGATATATTCTAGGCGGTCATGTCTTCTCAGGTTTGAGACTTAGGGTTAGGTATATCTTATCTCAATGAGGGTCAGTGGTTACCCTGCACTTTAGATTCTTCCTATTAGAGAGGTCAACAGGATGTCTCTGGACCTTTAGAATCAAAGCAATGGGCTGGAGCCAAGTCTCTGATGTCCACAGCCTTGGGTCTGTATGGAATTATTTATGATTTCATATTTGCTTTAATTATTCAATGTTTGATTTCATCCCATGGAAGAGGAAGGCATAGTTTGGAGAATAAACTAACACTTAAATGACTTGCATACCTGATTTATCAAACTGAAAAAAAAAACAAACCAAGAACCCGTTTTCTTCATTTGCAAAAAGTCCATTGTGCTTTACCTATCATTCTTTGGATAGAGCCAGAGCTGAAAAGTATTTTGCTAAAGCACAGCTATATATAGAAACTTCTCATCTGTCTGAAGATATAAACAACTGCAGGAAGTTTGGAATATGTTGTTAAGACTGTTCTCTTGGTTTCCTCCTCACAGATCCTCTTGCTATTCTGCAGGGAATGTGTTTCTGTCTATTTGGTGTGTGGTTTCCGCTGCTCCTCTCTTCCTAAAATTTCAGCGGAGGCTCTTCTTACTTCACTATTGTTGAAGATACTGACTAAAAGAAAATGGCGCACTGCTTTCCAATTGAATGAGCAGATTTTTTCAATGTCTGGGAAAACAATAAAATCTATCTCTTCTGCTCTCTTCTCCTCCTCTTCTCTTCTCTTCTCTTCTCTCTTCTCTTCCCTTCCCTCCCCTCCCCTCCCTCCCTTCTCCCTTCTCCTTTCTCCTTTCTCTCTTCTTCTTCTTTCTTTCTTTTCTCCTCCTCCTCCTCCTCCTCCTCCTCCTCCTCCTCCTTCTCCTTCTCCTTCTCCTTCTCCTTCTCCTTCTCCTTCTCCTTCTCCTTCTTCTTCTTCTTCTTCTTCTTCTTCTTCTTCTTCTTCTTCTTCTTCTTCTTCTTCTTCTTCTTCTTCTTCTTCTTCTTCTTCTTCTTCTTCTTCTTCTTCTTCTTCTTCTTCTTCTTCTTCTTCTTCTTCTTCTTCTTCTTCTTCCTCTTCCTCTTCCTCTTCTTCTTTCTTCTTCTTCTTCTTCCTCTTCTTCTTCTTCCTCCTCCTCCTCCTCCTTCTCCCTTCTCCTCTCTCTCTCTCTCTCTCTCTCTCTCTCCCCTTTTCTCTTTCTCTCTGACAGGGTCTGTCACCCAGGCTGGAGTGCAGTGGTGTGATCACAGCTCACTGCTGCCTTGAACTCCTGGACTCAAGCGATTCTCCTGCCTTAGCCTCCCAAAGTGCTGGGTTTACAGGTGTGAGCACCATGCCCAGCCAAAAATCTCACTATTTCACAATGTAGCTTGCAGGAGAGAGGGGTCAGGAGGTAGCGAGAGAGGCTTTGACTTAATTAATAAAAATTCTGCACTAAAGAATTTTGTTTTTACTTTATTTCTTTTGAGTAAATACAACAAAAACTAAGCTAATAAAAATTATTTAAGCAGAAGTTCTGCTGGAATACACTTTAATAAGTGTAAAAAATATATAATATGTGCACATTAAGTGCTTTTTAAAGATTGCCTAAAAACAGAATTTCCTTTAGAGTTCCTATATAATTAACTAAATTGGTACATTAAAAAAAATTGCAATTTCACAAAGTCTGTGTTAGTGGATTAAGATCAATGAGGTTTTATGCCTGATGCTCCCTTGCTGTTACAGGGCTTGCTAATTTGCCTAACAGATATGGTCTCTGCTGCAGGGTGATGGTATTTCAAACATAGGTTAAAATTAAGAGTAATAGGAGTAATTAATCATAAGGGTTTTTTTTTTTTTCCTTTTTTGCTTACCTTTTTTTCAAGTTTGTGCCATAGGTCCATGAAATCATAAGTTTATTTTACCTTCTTAAATTTAGATAAGCCAGCTATTTCTCTGTTTGTTTTTCTTTTCAAAAATCTTATCCTCTCAAAGAAATAAAGAGAATTGCCTATATTATATTCGGGATCTAAGATCTGGGGTCTTCATTTTCTCACCACATGCTTAACAAAACGACCACCAAGCACCTCCCTATTACCCCAAAACAAAACTTTTATGGGCATTTAGGAAGTTTCTAGGGTCTGCCCAATAGAACCTGCTGCAATGATGGAAATGTTCTACATCTGCTTTGTCTAACACAATAGCCATTGCCACTTGTGGCTATTGAGCATTTGAAATACGACTGATGATAAATGGAATTTTTATTTCAATTAATTTTAACATTAATAGCCACATGTGGCTAGTGGCCACCACATTGGATAGCTATACTAGCTACACTGTTTCAAGACAGTGTACTAAAGAAGTAGAATTCTTATATATAAGCTTAAGACTGTCCCTTCCCCCTTCCTCTCCCCCTTCCTCTGTCTATCCTCCCTTAAACCTGCACTAAGTATCTACCACCTGCAGGCACTGAGCTTGGCACTGGGGAGCAGAGACTAAATACAGCCTCTTTAGGAATCAGCAAAGAAAAACCAAAACCAACTCTAGGAACCAGCAAAAGTTGGGATGACAATGACAGGTTGTAGGAAGAACAGGTATGCAGTCAGTGCCCAATGAAAAAATATATTCATATCTCGGGTATCTATTTTTGCCCGATCTCATTTTTCTTGTATGCTAAAGCTCACCAAAATATTCATCAAAAGTAGCCCAGTAAGGTTTATCAAAAAAATTTAATGAAAGATTGATGACTCTGAGATCCCAAAAATGTGGAGTGAGAGAAGCCATGAAGAAACAGAGAAATGGGACAAGAGGAACTGGGGGTTAGTCGGGGATAAGTGGATGGGGAGGCTTCAGCTAGGGGCATTACATGGTGGCCTTAAATGGGTTAGGATGGTGAAGGCCTGGGAAGAGCTGCTACAGGAAGGATTCAGGGCATGAGGATGGGAGAACCTAGAGAAGGTCATAAGTACTTAGGTTCCAGTTTGTCTTGGCCTAAGAATTATGCCTGGAAACCTAGGCAGGAAAGATCTCAGCTTTTTTATTTACATAGTTGCCAACAGTGGGTTCTGGGTTGGACCTAGAATAAAGGGGAAATAAGAGATTAAGAGGCTAATGACCCGTTGACCAGCCAGGCTGATGGAAGCCCAGGGCATGTTCATGACTGTCCCTGGAACATACTGGGATCTCCAACTGCAATTAATGCTATACATAGTGTCTATCCCAGTCTTGCAGTGCTGTCCTTGATCCTACACTCCAATGGATGTCTGAGTGTGATGTTACTAATGAGTCATCTCCGAAAGGGCAGATGAACTGTTCTGCCTTGGGCACATATTAGGAATGAGAGAATAAAAAGGAACAATCTGAATTACAGTGACTAAGTTAAAGAAGGCACTTTCCAGAACTTGAGCAGTGGCAGTAAAAGAAGTGGGGGGGTCTAAGACAACAGATGTCCTGTTGGAGGGTTGTTGGGCACTTAGGGTTCTAGCTGTCATTCACTTATTCTGTTATTGCATTCATTTATTCGTTCAACCCATATCTGTTCAAAATCTTTAATATTCATTCCAGAGACTGTGCTAAGTACTGTGGACACAGTAGGGAAAAAGACTTATGATGCAGTGGGGCAGAAGGATGTTAAATGATTATAAAAAGTACAATAATTGATTTATGTTTCTGATATATGCTGTGAAGAAGAGTTACAAAGTGCATTATATAGGAAACTGACCTAAGCTAGAAATCATGGTGGCATTTTCTGAAGATGTGACGCATTAGCTGAAGAGTTATGCAGGACAGGGTGGGAAAGAAGAGCATTTTCAGCAGCGGGAGCAATGCACCGTACTCTTCCTTCCTGGTACCTTTTGTACCTGGCATTATGTCGCCATTTATTTAATTACTTGTTGATTCTCTCTCTCCCCATCCAGACTACCCACTCCAAGAGGTCAGGGGGTGTATTGGACTCGGTTACTGCAACATGTTCAGTGTCCATCCTAGTAGTGCCTGGAACATGTGAGGTCTCAGTTAGAACCTATTGAATGTACATGTGTGGAAGCTCAGAAGGAATTTGGAGCATTTGAGAGTCTAAAAGGAGGTCATTGTTTGTGAGCACAGAGTAGGGAGTTAAGAGGTTCAAAATAGGATGGAAAAGTTACCCTGGGCCTTGTGAGCCACATGAAGGATTTGGGGCTCTATTTCAAGAGCCATGGGAACTGACCAAAAGGTGTTATATAAAAAGTGATGAGATCAGATTTGTAGTTTAAAGATAACATTCTGACTGCTATATGAAGAGTAGGTTGGAAGGGAGCAGGAGTCGGCACAGGAAGGTCATTTGGGTTGCTTATGCAGTGGTCCAGCAAAAACATGATGGCATCTTTGACTAGGAAGATGAAAAGAGATGGATGGACTCAAGAGGTTAGCTAAAAAGATAACTGCAGACCAGGCACGGTGGCTTATACCTGTAATCCCAGCACTTTGGGAGGCTGAGGCAGGTGGATCACCTGAGATCAGGAGTTTGAGACCTGCCTGACCAACATGGTGAAACCCTGTCTCTACTAAGAACACAAAAATTAGCCAGGCGTGGTGGCACACACTAGTCCCAGCAACTCCAGGGGCTGAGGCAGGACAATTGCTTGAATCCGGGAGGGAGAGGTTGCAGTGAGCCGAGACCGTGCCACTACACTCCAGCCTGGGTGACAGAGTGAAACCCTGCATCAAAGAAAAAAATAAGACAATTGCAAAATGGTCAAAGGATCTGAGTAAACATTTCTTCAAAGAAACTATGCAAATGGCTAATGAGCACGAGGAAAGATGCTCAACATCATTAACCATCAGGGAAATACAATTCAAAACCACAATGAGCTATCACTTCATAACCACTGGATGGGTAGAACCGAAAGGACAGATTATGACAAGTGTTGGTGAGGACAGGGAGAAATTAGAACCCTCAAACACTGCTGGTGAGAGTGTATAATGATGCAGCCACTTTGGAAAGCCATCTGGCAGTGCCTCAAAATGTTCAACATTGAGTTACCATATGACTCAGCAATTCTGCTCCTAGGTATACACTCCAGAGAAATGAAAACAGATGTCGAAACAAGCAGTTGTACAGAAATATTCATAGCTACATTATTCATAATAGCCAAAAATGGTAACAATCTGAATGTCCATCAACTGAAAAGTGGATAGATAAAATATGGTATAATTATACAGTGAGATATTATACAGAAATTAAAAGGAATAAAGTATTGATATATGCTACAACATGGCTTGACCTTGAAAATATATGAAGTGGAAGAAGCCAGGCACAAAAGACCATATATTGTATGATTCCACATATATGAAATGTCCAGAATAGGCAAATCTATAGAGTCAGAAAGTAGATTAATAAAAAGGCAGAATAGAAGGAGAAAATGACAGAGGTGAGAAGGACACAGCGAGGGGGGATGAAAAACCATAAAAGGGAAAATTTAACTAATAAATCTGAATATTTTTCAAGCTTGTCTTCAGGAACCTGGCAAAGTGGTTTCCTACATGGAACCTCTAGTTTGGGCAGAGAAAATTGAAGTTTTGAGCAAATCCCCTTAAGAGCTATACGTTGCTTATTTAAACCACTGTCCAGTGGAGGAAACAATTTTGAGCCTTCCTAGAAGCACTTACATTTAAAGACCCTCCTATCTGCTGTGTCATTAGGGGACCAGCATGGCAGCCATTAGATTAATTTAATAGACTTTTATATAGCATTTATCAGCATCTGTATGGCAGCGATATCATACAGAAATGCCAGCAGGGGATGTACAAAGCCTGTAACTAGTGAGAGTGAGATCAGCGGGAAGCATGGGGGAGCTGAAGGCCCCTGATTCATGTTAAATAATAATAGCTTCCTCCAGGTCACAACGCCACTGCAGATGAGAGGATCTTTAAAGTTTAACTGCCCTCACTGGAAAAGCTGGCAGTTATATCCCCAGGGCAAGCCATCAGAGAGGGGACAAAGCAGTGTTAGGCAGGCTTATGGATTAAAAAGAAATGTCTTTCTATGAGTGGCATGTGTAATATGTGGATTTTGGTTAATCCCTTTTCTGTCCTGAGGCCTGGAGATGCTCTGTGATGTTTATGTGACCCGAGGAAGGGATGGGGAAGCAATAGGGGCTCCTGAAGTGGAGCAGTAGGATCTGAGATTGCCAGGATTTCAATTTAAAAGGAGACCAGGCTCCAGAGGCCAGAGACGTCTGTGAAAGGTGAGGAAAGGCAGTAAGGAGTCAGTGAAAAGCGAGTGAGGCTGAGTTACCATGGGATGGCCAGCAACAGGAGTTAGAGGTGGAAGGTGTGAAGTTTTCTGAATGGAAGCTGGTTGGATAGGGGCCTTTGGAGCTTCAGGAATTACCTGGCAAAAGTTGAGACTTGGAAATAGCTCAAGCCTGGAGAGCAAAACAGAAGGGACCTGTTACCTTGGCAGCCACAGAATCATTGGTTCTTGAGGAGATCTCAGAGGTCATCTGGTTAAATCCTAGGTCCACAGAGTTGATACATCCCTGAGCTATTAGGGGTAGGAATCCCCTAGTCCAAGTCTCAACTCTGGCAAACATAAAGGTGAATGGGATCTCCTGGGAAGCAGATTTTCTGGCCTCAGCAATTCTGTAGTGAGAGACAAGTGAAGCACCATTGTGGTCCAGTACTAACTCCCTACTCACTGTTCAGAAAGAATCTAGGGCTCAGTGTCCCTAAGAGCCTACACGCCGTTCGTGTCTGAGATGTCAGAAACACAGCACTCAAAGGGAAATGAAAATTCGAGACATGCTGGAAGGAAAAGAAATTTCTCAAATAAGACCCAGTGCCTAAGGCTACCACCACCACTGCACATTTCCAACAAGGCCTCGCTCAGAGTGGAGATGCTTCCTCCCTAGACATGGTGAATGAGCTGTGTCACCATTATACCCTGCATGGAAGCATATCTCAGCTGAGCTTAAATTCCAGCTCTGGGCCTTTAGTGCAGATCCTGGGAAGACTAACTCTGCATTTTTTTTTCCTCTCGGATACCCCCCAAGTCTCTGCTATCGTCTTTGCCAACATGACACACTAATTCTAGGAACCTAATTTTTTTCCAGGAATCCCTGAGAGTGCTTTTGTTTTCCAAATTTTGTGGGTAGGAAGCCAGTGCTATAATAACTATATGTCATATTACATCTTTGGATTCTCTAAAAAGAGAGCATTTATGTGAGACTTCAAGGCTTGAAGAAACTGTATCCATCCCAATGAGAGGAAGGTGGGATCGCTGCAGAGAGAACCTGAATCCCCTCCCTGCCCCTCACCCGTGTTTTTGTTTTTTGAATCAAGAACTCTCTAATTTCGACTTAAGAATTTTGGACTTGGCAAACTTCATTTGTTTTAGGCAACTTCATTTGTTTTAAAAATTTGTTTCCTTTCGACTTTCATTTACAAGAGGATTTAGTCCTTGGACTTAAATTTTTCCTCAAGAATTTAATAATAAAGAATCATTTTTATTATTGGAATATGTTCATGTTGTCAGTAAATCTAATTTCAGAACCTCTGATGAGCCGTATTGGATGACATATTTTGGTATGGAAAACACAAGAGAGAGTGAATTTTCAGCCTTAGATTAATGGTCTATTTGGGATTTTGATTCACGTGCAGGTTAGATCTACTTGTGAACCTTGCGGTGGGTAAATCTGCACTTTCACCTGTAGACCCAGGAGGGTCCCTAAAGGAGCAGTGGTAGGTGGTTACTGGGGCACCACCTCATGGAAGTGGAAACAACACTGACTCGAGGATACTGTTTTCCTCGAATAGCAGACCTAACTCCTCTCTGCCCCATGTGAGTGGTGAGTTTGGGAACAGGCTCTTCTCTCTTGGGCTCCACCTGCCTGCTGAGAAGGTACACTCTACTATGCATGCACAGCCACAGGAAAGTGTGGCAAAGCAAGTCCTGTCCATGTAAAGGATACTGAGTGCCCCATCACTACCCATGGCTGGTGCATTGGTTGAATTCAAGGAAGCAGAGTCCATTAGCTGACCCACTTGGTCAGACACTGGGGCCACATCCTCCAGCATAGCTTTGGATCAGGGATCCCCATCAGTCTGACTCATGTGTCTATCTTTTGTTTTCTTTTCTATAGAGAAATATAAGTGTGTACATGGCTTGAATGACCCTTTTGGGTTTGGCTATTACTCACAGATGAAGGAGACATTTCCAAGGTTGCAGGCAGTGTCATTCTAAGCACAGTCCTTGCAGCAGTAGAGACAATCCCAATGATTACAGGAAATCCTCAACTCTCATCCAGAACCTATAAGCTCAGGACATGCATCATAGGAAGGCTGTGAATTGCTGAAGTGCTTCCATGGTCGACTTTTGCTCCCTGCCTACGTGGGCAAGAAGCTGTAGACTCTGGGATAATTTGGATGATCCCAGCATGGGTATACGCCACTCTGCCTCATGACACTTACCAAGGCTAGAGAGAGACCACACCCATCCCTTCTGTTCTCCATTGCATTCCCTTCCCCAAACTTTCCATCCAGAAATTCTTCTTTGGTTGACCCTGCCACGTTGTACATTCTTATTCCCCCCCCCCCAACCCCATGATGCATTTTCTTTCAATATCCTTAGATTCCTAATAAATCGACTATTTAAACATAGACAACGTCTGGATTAATTTTCTGCATAAAAATACAAATTCTAGGGTTCCTATGACACCTTTTACAAGGTGTGGTCTAGTCTTTTTATACTCTATGTTGACAATTTTCATTTCAACGAAAATTTAGGTGACTGCTTACTCCATACATCTCAGTGTCTCTGGCATTGTGTTAGGTGTGAGAGATAATGAAATGAAAGTTACAAGCCCAGTTGTCAATGATTGCACTCTCTTGAGGGCAAAGAGTAAGTAAAAAAGGATTAGAGAACAGTACAATATGTGAAAGAATGGAGGTGTAAATGGGTTGTGATTTGTGTATAGAGGCTAAGGGAGAGGGCATCAAGCTTAGGGAAAACATAGTGCACCCTACGTGGTCCAATGGGTTGAATTACATGCAAATGATCAAGTTTCACTGCATATTCGATTTTCACATTTCACGTATGTCATGATTTTATACTTACTGCAGTATTCAGAACCCAATATCTTGCTATTGGATTTGCTGAGAATATAACAAAAGCCTATAGGAAAGAGATGTTTTTGAAGCAGCTCCCCTGGTGTCCTTTGGTTTTCTTTCCACAGACACACAGTGGCCAGTGACTGCAGGTGTGAAGAACCTCATCTGCTGCAAAGACTAGAGAAATTCCTTCCACTTTCCTCTAGGAGTGGTGGTGCAAATGGTTGTTATCAACATAGTGGGTAACATTGAAACCAGTGCTTCTCATGCTTTAACATGCAAACGAATGACTTGAGGATTTGTCAAAGGCAGGTTCTGATTCCAGTAAGTCTGAGATTCTGTACTTCTAACAAGCTTTCCAGAGATGCTGATGCTGCTGGTCCTTAGACCACACTTTGGGTAGCAATAGTTGAAGCATGTGTAAACTAATAGGATGCATATATACAATTTTCCTGTTTCCTTGGATAACTGCCCTGTGGGGCTTTATGTTCTGATCATTGGGACTCCCTTCTGAATGCCAGAAGCCTTCCTGAAATAGCTTTTAGGTGCTCTCAGCCTTTATAGGGAATGACCAAGGATGACAAATTGAGCACCCCTTCCTTCTCTCAAGACTTACCATGTTCCCTGTGTCATTCATGGAGTGCCTACAGGAACTGTCCCTTTCTAAAGTATCGCTAATGTTATCTCCTATACAGATGAGGAAACTGAGGCACAGAGTGACAGTTTCTCACCAGGCTAGGATTTGAACCCAAGTAGTCCAGATCCAGAGCCCAATACTGTGCTTTTCTGCCTTTCAACTATAATGCTCTGACCACGGATGACTCATTCAAGGGTTGACCCCTGCTTCAAAGAAAACAAAAGGCTGAGCATGGTGGTTCACGCCTGTAATCCCAGCACTTTGGGAGGCCAAGGTGGGCGGATCACCTGAGGTCAGGAGTTTGAGATCAGCCTGGTCAACGTGGTGAAACCCCATTTCAACTAAAATACAAAAGTTAGCCAGGCATGATGGCAGGTGCCTGAAATCCCAGCTACTTGGGAGTCTGAGGTGGGAAAATCACTTGATCACTGGGAGACAGAGGTTGCGGTGAGCCAAGATCACGCCATTGCACTCCAGCCTGATGACAAAGCTAGACTCTGTCTCAAAAAAAAAAAAAAGAAAACAAAAATTATATTGAGCCCTGTGGAAGGGTGTTACCTTTCCTCTGAGACCTGAGTTCTTTTTCATTTCTTCTTCTTTTTTTACAATCTAGAACCAAACCAGTTAAAACAAAAAATTCTCACACACAAACTTGAAATCAATTTAATATTACATTTATTTTCTTCTATCCCCAAAGAACTCTTTAATTCTTCAAACTAAAAAGAAGGAATTGGAAAAAACAACTGTATTAGCCTGCCCTGGCTCCCATAACAAAACACCACAGACTGAATGGCTCAAACAACAGAAATGTATTTTCTCACTGTTCTGGAGGCTGAAATCTGAGATCAGGGTGCTGGCATGGCTGGTTTCTGAAGAGGGATCACTTTCTGGCATATAGATGACCGCCTTCTGTGTCCTCACATGGCAGAGAGAGAAAGAGAGCAATAGAGAGAGAAAGCTCTGGTATCTCTCCTCCTAAGGGCACTAATCCCATCATGAGGACCCCACCCTCATTACTTATTTAAACCTAGTCATCTCCAAAGGCCTCATTTCCAAATACCATTGCCTTGGGGGTTGGGGTTTCAATTTTAGAGAGACAAAATTCAGTCTGTAGTAACAACCCAGGGATGGTCAGTCCTCTGTATGCTCTGGGTCCAGAAAAGCTTGTGTTCTTCAGAGCAGTCACTCTGTCTCAGAGCAGAACAGAAACAGTGTGCGGACTGGCACGTGTGACAAGGGACACCTCACAGAACCTAACTGGAAAGTCCCATGGGCTCTAAGATGTGAGTTGGGAGTTGACTGGGCAGCATGTATCTGTGGTAGGGAAGAGAATATACTTTCTACTAGTTTTACAAGTGGAGAACAATTATTTGGAGTGGGCACCTGGAGGCATATCTTCCTCCCTCCCAGATTCCATCTTCTCAGCTTAGTCAAAATTAAAATAACCTAGCCTGAGGGAACAAGCATTCTGCAAGACAGCCTACACAAGAAATGAATGTTTTCTTAATCAATTTTGCTAAAAGGAAGAATTGAGATTGGCATAAAAAGCTGGATTTGGTGAGACAATTAGAAAATGAGGAATTGGAGTTTGCCTACATGTAATTGGCACAAAATTGTGGGTGGGCAGGGGATCCCTTCCATCATGTTTCCCTAGAAACTCAGAGTTTGGAAATAGTGCTCTACAGCTGTGATCTCACCTGGGCCAGTGGGTGTCTTCCCCAGGAATTTCTGGGCTTGGGATGAGAAAGCTGGGAGAGTGTTTCTAGTGGCTGAAGCCATAAGATGAAAAAGTTTGGGCTGTTGGCTGCCATGTCTGCAAGACTTCAGACAGATGGATTGAATGGAGAAGAAGGGGTTAGAGATGGAGGTTCAGAATGGTCTGAATTATGCCTTACCCCTGCCTCCCACCACACCTATAAAAGTTATATGTTTAAGTCCTAACGCCCAGGACTTCAGAATGTGACTATATTAGGAGATAGGGTCTCCAAAGTGTTAATCGAAGTTAAACGAGGTCATCAGGGTGGACCCTCATGCAACTGACTGGTGTCATATAAGAAGAGGAGATTGGGACACACACACAGAGACCATATGAAGACATAGAGAAGATGGCCACTTACAAACGAAGGAGAGAGGCCTCAGGAGAAACCAGTGCTGCCAACACCTTTATCTTGGACTTTGAGCCTTGCCTCCGGAACTGTGAGAAAATAAGTTTGTGTTATTTACTGGTCTGTGGTATTTTGCGATGGCAGCCCTAGCAAACTAGTATGATCCTTGATCTAAGAACTTCTGAAGCCTAAGCACATTCCTGTTCTTGGAGTCCATGAGACAGCTCACTATCCCCATGATAAATTCCTGTTTCCTCCAAGCGATTTGATGATGCATCACTTCAATTACATGGCTGTCTTCTTCCAGTGTATCTTCATATCATATTCCCTTTTACATGTGTGTCTCTGTGTCCAGTTTCCTATTTATATAAGGACACCCATCATATTGCATAAGGACCCACCCTAATGACTTAATTTTGGCTTGATTACCTCTGTAAAGGCTTCCTGGCTCTTCGTTCTTTTCTTTTTTTTCTTTCTTTTTTCTTTTCTTTTTTTTTTTTTTTTTGAGACAGGGTCTCACTCTGTAGCCCAAGCTGGAGTGCAGTGGTGTGATCTCAGCTCACTGCAACCTCCACCACTGGGGCTCAAGTGATTTTTCATGCCTCAGCCTCCTGAGTAGCTGGGACTACAGGTGTGCACCACCACACCCAGCTAAGCTTTTGTATTTTAATAGAGATGGGGTTTCACCATGTTGCTCAGGGTGGTCTCGAACTCCTGAGCTCAGGCAATCCACCTGCCTCGACCTCCCAAAGTGCTGGGATTACAGGCATGAGTCACTGTGGCAGGCCCTAGCTCCTCCTTTCTTCCTTCCTTCCTTCCTTCCCTTCCCTCTCTCCTTCCCTCCCTTCTCTCCTTCCCTCCCTCTCTCTTTCCGTTCTCTTTTTCTCTCTTGCTGTCTCTCTCACACCCACGTGTGCATATGTGTGCGCACGATAGGATCTCATGTTGCCCAGGCTGGTCACGAACTCTTGGACTCAAGTGATCCTTCTGCCTTAGCCTCTTGGGTAGCTGGGACTACAGGCACACACTACTGCACCTGGCTGGTTTTTTTTTTTTTTTTTTTTTTTTTTTTTTGGTAGAGATGGGATCTTGGCTTCAAGCTATCTTTCCACCTCTCCCGAAGTGCTGGGATCACAGGTGTAAGCCACTGCATCTGTGGTACTGGGGGTTAGGACTTCCACGTATCTTTTTTGGAGGTCACAATTCAACTCATAGCAGGGGACTCCTCCTTCCTGGACTGACTGGCTTCCTGGTATTTTGGAAAGATGGCAGTGAGACCCAAGAAAGAAAGGCCTCAATGATGTGGCACCCAGTTTGAAAGACCACAGGCTGTGCAGGATCTGAGCAGCCATATCAACAGATCACTGAGGGCCAACCTGTGATGCTTTTTCTGTGCACCACAACCCCAACCCCTAGATGTCCTGACACTCTGGAGATTTAGGACAGTGGCATAAACATGGCACATAGGGGGTGCTTACCTCACAAAGAAGTGAGGTTTACTGTTGAAAGTTCTGAGAGATAATTAAAAAGGTATGTTTCTTGTATACTCAAGCATGTGCAGCAAGATTTCTGCAACAGCATCTCTGACCAGTGCCCCCGCCACTACGCCTGTCATTAGTGTCTGTACCTCTTTTTTTGCTCCCACTCTCAACAAGCCAAATACTGATCATGCCAGCAGTTGCTTCCTAGCACATGTTTATCACTGGCTGCTTGATTTTTCTCCCCTCTAAAGTTCTTTTTGTTCAATATGACCAGCATCAATATTAATAAATGTTATATTAAAGAAGCCTATTGCATTTGTGAAAGAAACAGATGGGTAACTCTCATAAATTACTTGCCTGGTCATTGTATCTTCTTTTTATTTCTCTCCTTCTTTCCCCCCCCTTTTTTAAAGTCTTTTATTTGATGTATACTGCAGACAGAAGCAAAGGGAAAAAATACATAGAAAAGAATATGATTTCATAATCATAGAAGGAATTGTGCTCAGAGATAGAGAACATGCAGTAATTTTCTATAGTGAAAAGCAATTTCCTTCAAACATAAGCTATAACTTTTTACCCTGTTCACAATAATTTTGCAGTTTCCACATTTCCCTGGGAAAATAACCCCCAATTTCCTGACCTTGCTTAAAAAGTTCAGTTTGGGAAACCAGCTCCTGTGTTCATCCCCAGTCATTGGTTTATG